>NW_024845665.1:0-1036 GCF_019175285.1 Sceloporus undulatus
CTTCTTCGTGGTCTCTGCGAATCACACAAATGGGTTAGACTAGCAAGCTTAGGTCAGTGGAGGTGGGAGTGCCATGCCACACAAGAAAGGCATATTGACCCCCAATAGAATCACCAGGTGGGAAACCAATCCCAAGGGCATGCAAACATGGGGACGAACAGTCCCGCTGACATGACGACTCTACAGAGTCATGTAGAAATACTGAGACATAGTGGAACAGTCACCAATGCAAGTGAAACATGCCCATTGGTAGAAAAACAGGCTTGCCAGCTAACCATATGTTGCACAGACTGTAGGTAAACTTTGATGGTCCATAATAAATGGCAGGTGTAAACTAAGGGCAGGGAAAAACCCTGACCTAGATAGCACAGATTTCTTGGTAATGGAGATTATGCCAAAGCCACAGAATAGGTGAGTGACATGGAATATAAGGAATCACACTACTGTGAGCGGCTGTTGGAAGATACCAAGCACAAAGGTCTAGTATACAGACATTGTCTAATCCGAAAGGTGGATTGAATCCAACATGAAGGGCAAAGAGCTCACAACAATGCAAGCCTGCACAGGCCGGGACGTTGGTATCCAGGAAAGAGGGGCTTACAAAGCCCTCAAACTTGAGGCATGCCATTCAAAGAATCTTGAAAGTAGGAAACAGGCAGTGGCCTGATAAAGCCTCTTGAAACCATGATTTGGAGATTCTGGCAGTGACAGACAGCCTAGAATGCTAGTTAGTCTAGGGCTAAATGTTCCCTTTACAGAGTATGAAAAGACAAACTGTGGTCAACAATGAGATGGTTGGAAAGTGCATTCATAGAGAGAGAGCCTAATGATATCAAACTGGAGAAGAGCTTCAGCAGTGATTCCTGGAACAACGGTGGACACCAGAGAGGAGGAATATTATCTCATTAAGTCACAACAAATTTCCGACTAGAATAGAGGAGATCACAAGATCCAATTGTTGTGGCACACAAGACACGCTGTATCTGGGCGTAATGTTCCAGGCTATCAGCATGAAGCATGCAGATCTTGGTGAAAA
>NW_024845666.1:0-1036 GCF_019175285.1 Sceloporus undulatus
GGAAAGTACAGAAGCAAGAAAGCATTATTATTATTGTGTTCCTATCATTCCCCCCTTTTTCTCTTTGAAAGTTGTGAAAACAAGTTTCACTATGAATGTTCATCATATGCCCTCATTATCATCATTTCTTTTGCTACAAAGCCTGCAGTAGCCTTAGTAATACTTCTCTTTATATATTGCAATAAGCATGGCACTAACATACATGACAATAGCCCTATTGCGAGGGCAATTATTCCTGTTCCAACCAAGCCCTTTAGCCATCCAACGTTTGGCAACCAAGATGTCAGCCAGTCCCATAGATTCCATCCTTTTCCCATGTGAGGAACCTCTGCTATTTTTGCTATTCTGTCAGCATGTTGTCTTATGTCTTCCTCATTGTCTGGGATGTACACACAACACTCCTGTTTTATTAGTGTATACACTCTTCCCTTACTGGCTAACCTGGTGTCCAGTGCTAGCCTATTCTGCAACACCATTTTTCTGATTTCTTTCTGTTCTTTGGCTAGGCCAAGAAGGGCTTCACCTGTCTCATTTGCCATGATTTCTACCACCGCCTGCAGTCTATATACTGCATTCAATAGGCCTCTATGGTTTCTCCAGTGTCTCATTGGGGCATAATCTTTTACAAACTGCCTGCTTTCTTCCAAATCTCGGTAATTTCTGATTATTCCCTCAGGTAGTTCATTTCTAATAATTCCCACCCCAATTCTCAGGCAAAATAGCATATGCACGTATCCCACAGATGAAATAATGTCCTTTTAAGGCAGGGAACGAACTTTTACACGATGCAGTCATTGTCCATGATGCATAATAACCACTTTTTGCAAGGTGTATCCTGCCACCCAGCTACCATTGATATATGCCCCATTTATTTTTATATTGACTTCACATTTACTGGTGCCCACTCTGGGTCATTACATTGCCAGCACCATTGTCCTGCCTTTTGACCAATCCCATAGTACCCTTGGGTGGAGGGTTCAGACTTTATTCAACTCCAGCCCGTACTGTTGTCTTGTCTATACGGTCTGGCCAATTC
>NW_024845667.1:0-1036 GCF_019175285.1 Sceloporus undulatus
TTGCTTTTTTTACTTTTGAGATCATATGTACAGATATTAGAATCATGTCTATTCGTGACCAGGATTGATGGGGATTGGAGAAAAAGGTGAAATCTTTGTTTAATCCATTTTTACATCTCCAAACATCTTCTATAACTAAATTATTCATCATGTTAAAAAATTCGTTTGGTAATTTCCCTTGTTGTTTTTTCAATTTTTTTTCTGAAAATTTATCCAATTTGGGGTCAATTACCCCGTTCCAATCTCCTAGCATTATCAAAGAGTCGAATTCTATACCTAATATTGTATTCTTAAGTTTTTTATAAAATTTGTTTTTTCGTTCTAATGTTCCATATACTCCCACTACTAATATTTTCTCTTCACTACAATTTAGTTCTACTATTACATAATGTCCTTCCGGATCAGTATAGATTTCTTTCGCTTCATATTTTGTATTTACATAGATAACCACCCCCTTTTTTTTGTTTTTAGAAGCTGATATGAATTCCTGACCTAACTTAACGAATCTTAAATGCTTTTTATCTTTTTCTTTGATTCTCGTTTCTTGCAGACAGATCACATCTAAGTTAAGTTTGTGCAAATAATGACATATTTTTTTTCTCTTTTGGGGTGTGTTTAATCCCTGTACGTTCCAGGAGAATATTTTTAATTGATTTGCCATTTTCGGACTGTATCTTCCAAATCATACAGACAGGTCAAGTTTCTTTATTTATTCTATTCGAATTTATTTATTAACTTCTCAATTTAAAAAAAAAACAAGAGAGTAATAAAGTTGGGGTTTACTCAATATGGTGATTTGTCAAAATTGTCTTTCCGCCTCCTCTCTTTCCTCTTCCCTCCTAATCCGCTCTTCTTCTGAGTTGATTTCTTGTAAATCTAAAAATGAATTGTTTAGACAACCCTGTTCAGATTCTTGAATTTCCTCCTCTCTTATATCTTCTTCTTCTTCCTCGTTCTCTTCTTCGTTATCTTTGTATCTTGGGTCTAGTAGATTGTTGCTTGCTTCCTTTCCATTTTTTCCCTTCTTCTTTCTTCC
>NW_024845668.1:0-1036 GCF_019175285.1 Sceloporus undulatus
ATGTTTAGCTTGGAGAAGAGAAGGTTAAGAGTGGATATGACAGCCCTGTTCAAATATTTGAAGAGATGTCATATTCAGGATGGAGCAGGCTTGCTTTCTGCTACTCCAGAGAAAAGGAAATGAAACAATGGATGCAAGCCACAGGGACAAGAGATTCCACTTAAACTTTAGGAGGAACTTCCTAAGAGTAAGAGCTCTTCAACAGTGGAATATACTCCCTCAGAGTTTGGTGGAGTCTCTTTCTTTGGAGGTCTTTAAACAGAGGCTGGATGGCCATCTCTCGGGGGTGCTTTGAATGTCTATTCCTGCATGGCAGAAGATTGAACCGGATGGTCCTTGTGGTCTATTTCAACTCTTTGATTCTATAATTCTAAAGTGGAATCATAGCGCTCTGACAGTGAATTATGAAAGGGCCCTCAGTCTTCACAGGAAGGGCAATGGATTCAGGTTCCTTACCCACAGAGGCCACATTCTCATAGTTCTCCATCATCACAGAAGTGTACATAAGTTTCTGCTTTTTTGTCAACAGTTTCCATTCCTCCTCAGTGAAATATACCGCCACATCCGCAAAGGTCACCTGCAACAGAAAATAGCCCTCATCCAGATAGTGACTAAACAAAAGGGGAGGAAAGCACATGGCGCATTGCAAATATTATTTCAACACTTCAGAATTGAGTCCAGGAAATAAACTTTAAATTCTGCAAGCAAAAAAAAGCTACAGCCTTTGAGATCCAGTTTGTCTCGAATTCTTTCAATATAATATAAAATATGATAAACAATATAAATTAGGCCATTTGTGGAATATTATTGATTGATTAAGATACTGAATATCTCAACATGTATAGTACATTTAGTCACCAATGAATCATTTAGCCATATTTCACCTAATTTCAGAGGCAAATTTCATTTTTAATAAACAGTTCTGGGGAGTACTCTGGGCTTCAGGGCCACTGGGACCACCCTCAGTTTAAGTCCAGAGATATTCTTCCATATCATCCAGCATTTCACAGATGGGGAAAGCAACACACATGTGGAC
>NW_024845669.1:0-1036 GCF_019175285.1 Sceloporus undulatus
AAAAAAATATTCCATTAAACATTGTGCAAAAATACTTTGATTGACAGGTGGCATAATAATAATAATAATTATATCCTGTGAGACTGCCATAGAGTGCTGAGTGAGAGCCCAAGGCATGATGGAAGCTAACTGCAGAGGTCCCTTCATGCTGTTTGGCACCAGGAGATGACTCACAACCAATACAGTATGCAGCTCACATGCGGATTTGTGTGGATTGGATTGGAGTTGTGAGTACAATGGATGGTGAAGATGATGGAAGTCAGAGATGAGAGCTTGCAAATATTTGTATTATTTTGCAACTCAGGATAAAGAACCTCCAATGATTGCGATGAAATCAACTGTTTTTGTGACATATTTTTAAGTGTGAAAAGTGGTCAGTGCTTTGCCAATATCTATATATCTGGCTATTTACTTCTGTACTCTGCTATGTTATTGCTGAGCTGCATCTGAGAGTGTCACCCTCAGATTTTAGAGTAAACTGGCTTTTGAACACAATCGAAATTCGGAGCCAAGAAGGACTCGAGAGCCAGTGTGCTAATGAAATTTGTCTGAGATATTTGCACCAAGGACCCATTGCATTCAATTTGGTTTCAGACCATTTTCTCCCACAGGAAACTTTCTAAAGTGATTTAAACCTTTTTGAACACTCGGTTACATGGATTTGTAATTGGTTGACTGGACGAACACAAAGGGTGCTCAATAATGGCTCCTTTTCATCCTGGAGAGAAGTGACTAGTGGGGTCCCACAGGGTTCTGTCCTGGACCCAGTGCTGTTCAACATCTTTATCAATGACTTGGATGACAGAATTGAGGGTATACTTATCAAATTTGCAAATGACACCAAATTAGGAGGAGTAGCTAATAGCCCTGAGGACTGGATCAAACTTCAGAATGACCTCAATACATTAGAAACCTGGGCCAATGCTAAAAAATTGAATTTCAACACAGAGAAATGTAAGGTACTGCACTGAGGGCGGAAAAATGAAATGGACAGATATAGGATGGGTGACACCTGGCTGAATGAAACTACGTGTGA
>NW_024845670.1:0-406 GCF_019175285.1 Sceloporus undulatus
ATCCCTTCCTTCACACTCTTTTATAATCTTAACAAAAGGTTAAGTATGGACTTCCGCCCGGTGAGCGCAGGCGCGAGGAGCGAGTTGCAGAGGCTCTTCAACTTGCTCTTGAGAGAGGACTGAGCCGGTGCCCCAGACCTGCAGTTTGTTTTGGCCGGAGGCACAGCGGTTTTTCTCCACTTATCAACTATCCCCCAGGAAAGGGGGGAAACGTCGGACCTCACAGAGGCTCCGTTGCCCCTCTCCCCCAACCAGCGAGTTTGGACCCCTGGCGTTTCAAGGCGCTCAACGCCTGAAACGCGGAAGAACTGGGAGGAGTCCCAGCCGCGGTGGAGGGGAAGAAAGGGGACAGACGGAGCCGCGAGAGCCCAGTCCTCTCCAAACACTGAGGTAAACGCCCAGGCAT
>NW_024845670.1:506-1036 GCF_019175285.1 Sceloporus undulatus
CCCCTCTCCCCCAACCAGCGAGTTCGGACCCAAGGCGTTTCAAGGCGTTCAACACCTGAAACGCGGAAGAACTGGAAGGAGCCCCAGCCGCGGTGGAGGGGAAGTAAGGGGACAAACGGAGCCGCGAGAGCCCAGTCCTCTCCAAACACTGAGGTAAACGCCCAGGCATTCAGCGCCAGCTACTGGGGTGTAGCAGCTAAAGACGGACCCCTTCCCACTGCTGTGAGGAAGAGAGGCAGCAGCAAGGAAATAAAAATGAAGAGTTTCTTCAGGTAACCAAACCTTAAAATAACAACCTCTTTTGAAGAGTATTGCAAGCTTTAAGCGAATAGCTTCTTTGCAATCACTAACACAGTAAAGGGAAACAAGGGAAGAGACAGAAGAAAGGGTAATTAACATCAATGATTTCAAGGGAAACGGAAGAAGGAGGAAAGTGAGAAATAAGAAAGGAGGGAAGAGGTGGTAAGGAGGGCAGTGAGAAGAAAAAGAAGACAAGGAAGGAAAGAATGAAGGGAGAATAGGGGAGGAAG
>NW_024845671.1:0-1036 GCF_019175285.1 Sceloporus undulatus
GGCGGCGGCGGCGCTGAGCCGGGCGGCGATAGGACCCTGGATGCGTTTGTCGGTGTCGCTGAGGGCGGTATCGAGGCGGAGGAGAAGGAAGCCAGCGTTACTGCGGCGGCGGGGGTCAGGACGGGCAGCGGCCCGGTGGAGGAGAGCCGAGCGGAGGGCGGCGAGGGAGAGCATGGAGTAAGTAGGCCCGCCTCGGGCGGAGAGAGAGAGAGAGGAGGGGCTGGTGGGGCAGTGGCTGAGAGACCCTGTCATGGCGCCTCTCTGGGGCGGGAAGGCAGGGCGAAGGGCAGCCCAGGGTTTGGGGGGGAGACAGCGAAGAAGGAGGGACTCTGCTCCCAGGATTGGGGGGCTGTTTGGGCCCAAGGTTGTGGGGGGGAGCCCTGAGAGGAGGGCCTTCTGGGGTCCCCAAGACCCCCCCCAGCCCTGGCTTGCTCTGCCTTCGACACTTTAATAATCATAATGATAATAATAATAATAAATCAATAGTAGTAGTAGTAGTAGTAGTAGTACCCCGCCTCTCTGTGCAACACACCCTGGGAGGGGGGCTTACCTGTTAAAAATACAATCAGATCCCAACAACCCACCCACTACCCTTAAAATACAATTAGTAGTAGTAGTAGTAGTAGTAGTACCATAAAATAATAATAATAGCAATAATAATAACATTTGTACCTACCTACTCACCACCCGTAAAGTATAATTAAGCAATTCATAGATAAAAACATTCCTTAAAATAACATATTTATTATTATTATTATTATTATTATTGTACCCCGCCTCTCTGTGCAAGACAACTGGGGCAGGCTTACATGTTAAAAATACAATCAGATCCCAGACATACGGATGAATGTCAGTGTTTTTATTGTGAAAATAGATTTAAATCTTTTAAAAACACAATCAAATTCCAACAACCCCCCTTTAAGATACAGTTAAACAATGCATAGATTAAAAACATACTTTATAATAACAGATATAATAATGAATTTTTGCTTATATCCCCCCTCTCCGGTTGGATCAAGGCGGCTTACAGCATGGG
>NW_024845672.1:0-1036 GCF_019175285.1 Sceloporus undulatus
CCAGGGGTCAGCAACCTCCAGCCCGCGGGCTGGATGCGGCCTGCGGAAGCCTTTCAGCCGGCCCCTGCTCTCTCCTGCCGGTGCTGCCGATTGCGGCATTTTGCCACTCCGGGTGCCGCCATTTTATTTCTCTAAATGGTGGCGAAGTCTCGTGCAACCTTTCATGTGGTCGCGCGAGACTCCGCCACCATTTTGCGAAACAAAATGGTGGCGGCCTAGAGGTGAAGTCTCGTGCAACCACAGGAAAGGTCGCGTGAGACTTTGCTGCCATTGGCAGCGGCCTCTAGGAGGCCTGCTGCGGTGGCCAGGGCCCTCCAAGAGGGCTCCGGCGGCAGCAAAGGGGCCGGCAAAGAGGAGGAGGCCTCCAGCGCTGGCGGCCCCTGCCGGCTTTTTTGCCGGCCTCTGACGAGGCCTTGATCCCTGTCAGGGGCCAGCAAAGAGGGGGAGGCCTCTAGTGCTGGCGGCCCCCGCCGGCTTTTTTTGCCGGCCTCTGATGGAGGCCTGGCCCCCAGAGGGTGGAAGCTCCGACCCTGGCATGCGGCTCCACCCCCGGAGGGTGGAAGCTCCACCCCCTGGCTTCGGCCCCCCAGTTGTCTGAGGGACAGCAACCCGGCTCCCAGCTCAAAAAGGTTGTGTACCCCTGGCTTAGACCTATTAATGGACGCTTCTGCCTTTTGAGGCTCTGGAGAGTATTCCTGGGGAAAAGACCTCCCTTGGCCCTGCAATGGCTCAGAGAAGGCCCAACAGTGTCAAAATGGCCTCCACTTCCCCAAAGGGATGCAATGGGATACTGAGGGGCAAAACATTATTCCTATTTTAAGGCAATACAATGTGTGGTTGCCCCTGAGATACCCAGGGGGCCAATGTGACCCCCCATCCCCAACAGTAGCCCATAACTGTCTTAGAGATGTCCAAGTACACCACAAGTTGAACATGAGTCAACAGTGCGATGCAGCAGCTAACAAGGCCAATGCGATTTTAGGCTGCAGCAATAAAAGTATAGTGTCTTGATCAAGGGAAGTAATAGTGCTACTCT
>NW_024845673.1:0-1036 GCF_019175285.1 Sceloporus undulatus
AGTGGCTCAACTGCGCACATCTGGTGGATGAAAGGAACACTGCAAGCCATTTTGGAAACTTCTGAAAAAATGTGGAAATTTCGTTTTTAATAAACATTCATTACTTAAGCAATGTTATCACTAATATTGCAGAGGCATTAAAACACACACACACACACACACACACACACACACAAAGGTCCACGATGGTATGATTGCTGCAATTAAAACAACACCTCTTCACATACTTTAGAAAGTGTTGATAAGTCACTTATCCCAGTTACTGATCTTGACCCTTATATTTTGGACAGTTAAATGCAGACATCTGCAAGTTCATCAGATCTCCGTTATCAAAGGCATGTTACTTCTATAGAAAAGTGTATTTTGAAAATAATGCTCACAATGCCAGTTATTCATGTCAATATGCAAGTAAAGAGGTATCTATCACGTGCCTGGCTTGCACTTTTAGGGGTAGTTAAGAACCAGCTTAATCTTTCTTTAAAAAGTACATGTGGATAGCATGCTAAGGCAGGGTACAGACTGTCCAAAAAGGATGGTCTGCCCGCGCCTTGTTTTGCTCCACGAGGAAGCTGCAGCAGACAAACCACACAGCTCCCTCATGGGGCAAAAAGAACCCACAAAAAGCGGGTTCTTTTTGCAGCACCATAATGACGCCACAGTGCGCCAATGGCGCACTCGCAACGTCATTATGGCGCTGCGACGTGCAGACACTAGGCGTCCATCGCGTCAAAATGGCGCTGCCTGTCTGTACAGGGCGCCGCTATTTTAACGCCCCTGTCATGCGCTAGGGGTGAGGCATGTATGGGCGGTGCGCCCTCGCCAATCCCTAGCACGTGACAAGGGTGCACTATACGTCCGTCTGGATCAGGCCTAAGTTTTACAACAGGAAATCTGATTACAGTGGTGCCCCGGGTTACGAAATTAATTCGTTCCGCTGCCGCTTTCGTAACCCGAAAGGCTTTCGCAAGCCGAAAGCCCATAGGCGCTAATGGGGAAAAGCCGCGATTTCGTGCGAAAAAGCGCCGAAAAGCACCAA
>NW_024845674.1:0-1036 GCF_019175285.1 Sceloporus undulatus
GAGCTAATGGAAAAAAAGCCGCGGCTCTGCCGCGGCTCCATTGAAAACAGCGCCGGGGTTTTTCGTAACCCAAAAAAACCTTCGTAAGCCGAAACAATAAATCCCTATGGGATTTTTTCGTATCCCGAAAAATTCGTAAGCTGGGTAATTCGTATCCCGGGGTACCACTGTATGACTCTTCTCTGTCTTTGCCCTTCTTTATAGAAGAACTTGAGACTCATCAGAGAATCGAAACTGAGGAGTAATCACACAAATGCCAGCAGTCTGAGAAATGCTTTGCTTTTATACCTTTAGAGGTATCCACTAGAGAGAAAGTGTAGAAATGTGAGCAGTTGAAAGTACATTTTTGATTGTTTATAAGTTTATTATTTGATAAGACTTAATTAAAAAAATTAAATAGGAAATATTGTTTTGAAGAGGCAGCCTTCATACATTTTGTTGTACATTTGTCACTCCCTTTTTGGGGACTTAGTATCCGCAGCCTCACTCCTCGCGGGAGGGACAGGTGACCATTAATAAAACGGCGTGCTCCTGCATACGCCTCCCCTCCCGGTGCCATGAGTGCGCAGCCCATTATTTTCTATGGGACTCGAATATGTGAGAGTCATCATTTTCACGAGGGGTCCGGAACGGATCCCTCGCGAATTGGGAGGGGCTACTGTATTTTGTAAAGCTCCATTATAATCATCATTTTTGCTACTTCTGCTACAAAGTTCTTGGTCTGAAAGTATCTTGTCTTTACAGAGACATTCAATAAATCTCTGCCCTATTTTGAGCATCCTGTATTCTTCATTGTGTATAAAGAATCTGAGGGACAGTGTCAATTATGGAAGCATCCATTTTAGCATAAATGAGGTGTTGCTAGAATTCAACTGGTTGTGACTATGAGAAAGGATGCTGAAGATGAATTCCTGTCTCCTATCCAGCCCTATATCGACACACACAACATGCACTGACTCCCGAGTCAAACTCTGATTTCCCTCCCTATACCCAGGATCTAAACCTGGGCTAGAAAGGATCAGGTTTTATTTGGGAT
>NW_024845675.1:0-1036 GCF_019175285.1 Sceloporus undulatus
GGCCTCGGTTACCTTCTGAAGTGGTCCTCAGGGCTGTCCTGCCTGCAGCCCTATAAGCTTTTCCCCTTCCCTCCTCTTGCATTACCAAAGCCACCAGAGATGTTTTAGATCATTACCTTTCCTATGAGATGAGCGGCTTTTCCTGACGCTAGCTTTCCTAGCTCTCAAATATCTGCGACTGTCATTCTGTAGGACAAATGAGACATCAGTTAGAGACTCCAGTCACGACCAGGAAATGTTCACTGAGCCTCTTTGCTGTAACTGCATCAAGGCTTGGGGCTGCTTTCTCAAGGCTGACTTGCAGGAGACGTTTGTGCCTGAGCCAAGCATCAGAGGGCCAAATTTATGATGGCACAGATTTCATCTCACAAAAGAAGTGTCTGGCTTCTACTTTACTTAGTAGAAATGCCCTGCATGCCCAAAGGTTTTCCTCTACAATCCACACTGCCCAACTGCAGCAGTTTGGTACCGGTTCAATTGCCAGTGCTCCTTCCTATGGATATGGGATTTGCAGTCTGTGGAAGTATTTAAAATCCTCTTCTAGAAAGCTCTGCTCCATTCCCCTGCGCTGCAACATCACAGTTCTCCAGCAGAGAAGTCAATATCACACTACCATAATAGTGCTGTTATTGTTGTTATTGTGTGCCTTCAAGTTGTTTCCAACATACGACAGCCCTAAAGTGAACCTATACCCGGGTCTTCTTGGCAAGATTAATCCAGAGAGGGTTTGCCAATTGCCATTGCTATCCTCTGAGGCTGAGAGACTGTGACTTGCCCAATCACACCTTGATTTTGCTGTTTTTCAGGACTGGCAGCTAAACTTTGTTCGCTTTAAGGGTTTCTTCGTTCCTGTTGATGTTGTTCAGGTGCTTGTGGATTTTAATGGCTTCTCTGTGCATTCTGACCTGATCATTGTTGGCATGGTCCAGAATTTCAGTGTTTTCAAACTGCATTTTATGCCCATAGTGGTTTATAATGTGTTCTGCTATGGCTGGTTTTTCTGGCTGACCAAGTTATAAACCATCCTGGGTATGAA
>NW_024845676.1:0-1036 GCF_019175285.1 Sceloporus undulatus
ATAGAGTTGCACTGGAGCAGGGCCTAGAGATTCCTAGAGAGAACATATTAATCAAATTGTGAATAATCAAATCTTCAAAAGTCAAGGCCGCAAATATGGAGGGATGTGTGTGTGTGTGTGTATAATCTCTCTCTCTATTCTCTCTGTAAATCTCTCTCTCTCTCTCTCTCTCTGAATATATAGGAATCATAGAATTGTAGAGTTGGAAGAGACCCCAAGGACCATCCAATCCAACCCCATTCTGCCATGCAGGAAATCCCAATCAAAGCATCCCCAATGACAGATGGCCATCCAGCCTCTGCTTAAAGACCTCCATAGAAGGAGACTCCACTACACTCTGAGATTCCACTATGATCCTGCAATGCAGGGGGTTGGATTGGATGGCCCTTATGGTCTCTTCCAACTCTATGATTCTATTATACACACACACACACACAGTGTGCACACTGTATATGCACACATACACACAGGATGACTAGACTGCCTCCTATTCCACCTAAACATCCTTTCCACAGCCTCCTGTTTCACTTCAATGTTAGCAAGAACTTCCTGACAGGAAGAGCTGTTTGACATTGAGACACGCTCCCTTGGAAAGTGGTGGACTCTCCTTCTTTGGAGGTCTTTAAACAGGCTGGATGGCCATCTGTAAGGAGTGTTTTGACTGTGTATTCCTGCATGGCAGAATGGGGTTGGGCTGGATGGCCCTTGGGGTCTCTTCAAACTTTTCTATGATTCTAAGTCGAGGGTAAACTTAGGGGTATGTGACAAAGGATGTAAAGGATGAAGGAAGTAATAATAATAATAATAGTATTTATTTATAACCCGCCTTTTCCTGTGTTGGATCAAGGCGGGTAACAGCATACAAAAAGGGAAAACAATAATATCAAAAGTATTCTAATTGCTCTGAAGAGAAACAATTTAGGCACGCAGAGAGTGAAATTAGAGGATCAATTTGGGAAGGCTCACCGAAAGAGATCTGTTTTTATTGCCTTCTTAAAGGCCCTGAAAGGTGTTAGTTGGCGGATCTCGTCCGGCA
>NW_024845677.1:0-385 GCF_019175285.1 Sceloporus undulatus
CCAGTTACAGGGACACAGAGCCAGATGGTCAGCGCCAGCCAGAATTGCTGGCCCACCAGAGTGGTTCTATGACCCACCTCTGGAGGCCCTGGAGATGCCTAGAGAGAACATTACTAGGCCTTTGTAGCTCCTCCATCGCAGCTCTTCTGTCAGTGTCTGTCGGATGTTGGCCATAGAGTTCCTAACCCTGGAGGCCCTGGAGATGCCTAGAGAGAACATTACTAGGCCTTTGTAGCTCCTCCATCGCAGCTCTTAGGTCAGTGTCTGTTGGACGTTGACCACACAGTTGCCCTGGAGGACCTGGAGGTTCCTAGACAGAACATTACTAGGCTTTTGTAGCTCCTCCATCACAGCTCTTAGGTCAGTGTCTGTCGGACGTTGGCCA
>NW_024845677.1:485-1036 GCF_019175285.1 Sceloporus undulatus
GCCTTTGTAGCTCCTCCATCGCAGCTCTTCGGTCAGTGTCTGTCAGACGTTGGCCACAGAGTTGCCCTGGAGGACCTGGAGGTTCCTAGAGAGAACATTACTAAGCCTTTGTAGCTCCTCATCGCAGCTCTTCGGTCAGTGTCTGCCGGACGTTGGCCATAGAGTTGCCCTGGAGGCCCTGGAGATGCCTAGAGAGAACATTACTAAGCCTTTGTAGCTCCTCCATCGCAGCTCTTCTGTCAGTGTCTGTCGGATGTTGGCCATAGAGTTCCTAACTCTGGAGGCCCTGGAGATGCCTAGAGAGAACATTACTAGGCCTTTGTAGCTCCTCCATCGCAGTTCTTAGGTCAGTGTCTGTCGGATGTTGGCCATAGAGTTCCTAACCCTGGAGGCCCTGGAGATGCCTAGAGAGAACATTACTAGGCCTTTGTAGCTCCTCCATCGCAGCTCTTCGGTCAGTGTCTGTCGGATGTTGGCCATAGAGTTCCTAACCCTGGAGGCCCTGCAGATGCCTAGAGAGAACATTACTAGGCCTTTGTAGCTCCTCCATC
>NW_024845678.1:0-1036 GCF_019175285.1 Sceloporus undulatus
TTCGCAACCCGGGGAAACCTTCGTAACCCGGAAATAATTAATTAATTTTTTTTTTTTCGTAACCCGGAAATTTCGTATCGCGGCGCGTTCGTATCCCGGGGTACCACTGTATGTGTCTGAGGATGCACCAGTCCCAGATCCTCAACGTGATGTCCAGGAGGGTCCTGGATTTGGTGCCTCCCTGCTTGTTGACATAGAACATTACCGTTGTGTTGTCGGTCCTGAGCAGAATCACTTTGCCTGTGACGGTGGGTTCGAACGCCTTGAGCGCCTTTTCGACAGCCAACATCTCAAGCGCGTTTATGTGCAGCGCACGCTCCTGCAGGGACCACTTCTCTCTCACACATAGGTCCCAAAGGTGTGCACCCCAGCCTTCCATCGACGCATCCGTCGTCAGGGTCATTTGTGGTTGAGGCTGGACGAAGGGCATACCTATGCACACGTTTTGGGAGTCTAGCCACCATAAGAGGGAGGAAGTCACGGCCCTCGGAACGGTGAGCCATTTGTTTGGTGAGTCTGTCAATGGGTTGAACACGGAGAGGAACCATGCCTGAAGAGGCCTGAGGCGCAGTCGTGCCCATGGGGTAACGAATGTGGTGGAGGCCATGTGTCCCAACGCGACCTGGATGTCCCTGGCTTTGAGTCTCCTGTTCAAGTGGACGGTGTGAACTGCGGTTGACAGGACCTGAAAGCGGTCCTGAGGAAGGTAGGCCATCGATTCCTCGGAGTCGAGCACGGAGCCGATGAAACGGACCTGCTTGGATGGAGTCAGGTGGGACTTCTCTAGGTTGACTACCAGTCCCAAGTCCGACAAGAGGTTTAGAGTGAAGTGGATTGCATCTTGGAGCTCCGGTCTTGACGGAGCTGTCAGCAGCCAGTCGTCGAGGTAAGGAAACACGCTGAATCCCTTCTGATGGAGATAGGCTACCACTGGGGCCATGCACTTCGTGAAGACTCGAGGCGCCGTGGCCAAGCCGAATGGGAGGACATTGTAATGGTAGGCGTCGGAGCCGATGGCGAAGGCGAGGAACCTGCG
>NW_024845679.1:0-1036 GCF_019175285.1 Sceloporus undulatus
GGGAAGGCGCAGAGGATCCGCCGGGGGAAGAGAGTTGGAAGAGCCCCTTCTGCCATGCAGGAACTCTCCCTGGAAGCAGCCCCGACAGAGGGCCATCCAGCCTTTGCTTGAAGACCTCGAAGGAAGGAGACTCCACTAGACTCCCAGCAAGGAGTTTGTGCCACTCTTTGTCAGAAAACAAGCTTCTTCCCTCCTCAAGATGGCATCCCTTCAAGTAACAGGGCTCTCAGATCACCTCTTACCCTTCTCTTCTCCAGCCTAAACATCCCCAGCTCCCTGAGTCCTTCCTCATAGGACATGGTTTCCAGACCCTTCACTATTTTAGACTCCCTCCTTTGGACACATGGCTCCAGGTTCTCCACCTCCTTTTTAAATGGTGGTGCCCAGAACTGGACACAATATTCCAGGTGGGGCTTTCCCAAGTAGAGTAGTCCCACTGGATCCAATGGGGTTCCCTAGCAGTCAAGGCCTGGGCCAAGGAAGGAGTCAGTCACCTAGGAGCTTATGACAAGCCCCCTGCCTTTCCTTGGGGCTGAGCTCCGCCAGGCAGCGGACTCGGGCGCCCGGCGGGAGCAGCCCTTCTCAGGAGTCCGCTTGGTCCCCTCCGGGCGTCGGAGGGCGGGAGTCTCCCTTCTTGCCTTCGGGGCTCCCTCCACGACTCCTTGCTGGATATTAAAACAGGACCCCAGAGGCAGAAAGAGGGCGGCTGCTCCAGGCTCCAAAGCGCCCTTGAAGCCCTCGCCGCCCGGAGAGAGCAAGAGCAGCAGAGCTCTAGGGGCCTGGGTCTATCGATCTCTCTCCATACCTCCAGCCAGGAAGCCTGGGACAGTGCCTGCTGCCAACTTCCTTCTTTCGGTGGGTCTCGAAAGTGCCCCAAGAATCTTAAATGTCCTACATTTTGAGCTGAGTTTTGTCCTACATTTTGTCCCGGGTTTTAGTGGACAATTCTGGCGACCCTACAGATCCCTCTTGGGACTGACTCTTCAGGGCTCTCGCTCTGGATTCTACACACACAGATAGACAGACAGACAGCTAT
>NW_024845680.1:0-1036 GCF_019175285.1 Sceloporus undulatus
CATTTAAGGTACAAGAGCCACATAGCATCATGGATGCCGGCCATGAGGCTTTGACTTCAAATAATAGTACCCTTTGCCCACTTCATCTCATCAAGTTCCTTTTTGAATTGCTCTGCCCAAAACTGGACACAGTATTCCAGGTGAGGTCTGACCAAAGCAGAATAGAGTGGCACTATGACTTCCCTTGATCTAAACATTAAACTCCTATTTATGCAGCCTAGAATTGCATTGGCTTTTTTAGCTGCTTCATCACACTCTTGGCTCATCTTTAGCCTGTGGTCTACTAAGACTCCTAGATCCTTTTCTTATGTACTGTTATACTGGGCTCATACACTGGGCAAGTGAAAAAAGACTTTGTATAACACTTCACTGTCAGAGACTTTCTTAATTGAGATGTGTCTGTAGTCCACAGCCAACATGACTACTAGCCATTGACAGTTACATTTTGCATGAATTTGTCCATCCCCTTTTAAATCGATCCAAGCTGGCAACCACCAGCATGTCTCCATTTATTACATGCACCTAGAAACCCCCCCCCCTTGCTTTCCGTTGTCATAGCATGGCAACTGTGATGCTTGCTATGACTCTGTATTGTGATGCGCTTATGGTTCTGGCTACAGTTGCATTTCATCAGTTAAGCTCTTGCTGTGAGAAGAACAGGAAAAGCAGAGCCTGGTTCCCCAATGAGTTTAAGATGGGAAAGGGAAGAGTAAAGGATAGGGTTTAGAGACAGCATGGTGTAATGGTTTGAGCATCGCACTGCATCCCTGGAGACCAGGATTCAAAGCCCTGCTTGGCTGTGGAGTCCAATAGAGTGATCCGGGGGAGGTCCCAAAACTCAGAGTAAGGCAAAGGACTTAGTTTTATTCCTCATGTGTTTGGAGAAAACAGCTGGGGTAGGACAACAAAGGTAGATGTAAGTTAAAATCATTTGGATGAGGAAAGTAAAGTATTTTGTCTTCTGTTACCAAGGAAGATATTCAAGTCAGTATCTCTTAGTGCTAAATTAATGAGATGTCATTGGATCATGATTTGT
>NW_024845681.1:0-1036 GCF_019175285.1 Sceloporus undulatus
ATGATGATGATGATGATGATGATGATGATGATGATGATGATGATGATCTAAAGAAGAATCCAGAATAGTTTCAGAAGAACCTATATTTCAGTGGCGGATAACCTTCAGGTGTGGGTAACTTTGTTGGCAGCATGCATCTCATACCAATCTTGATGGCTGCTGCCACCTCCTGCTACCAAGTACATTACCAGGCTGTTAAAATGTAGCAGTACAGTGACAACAGAACACATCATGCACACACTCCTGTTTAAAACAAGATGTTCATGGACTATGCATCTTGTTTTCAAGCCACACCACACTCCCAGAAATACAATACAACTGGCACACATTGCTATAAAGGGTGGGTTTCATTTGGGAGCACAAGAGGTGGTTGGGAGTGCCCCTCTGTTGGTTTTAGGAGTGGCACTGTCTCCCCCCCCCCGCACACACCCTGTTATAAATGAACAGCAGAGGCAGAGCAACAGCAGCATTGAAGACCTAATACATCACTGTGAGTCTAGACCATGCAAAAAAATATGAACATTTTAAAAATAATTAACCATTTTGCGGTTGAAATCAATTTCATCCAAGGAGGCTTAATTTATAGGACGTGGGAAGCTGTAATGGAGAGAGTCTATGAATGAGTCCAGGAAGACACCAACACAAGATTGCATGCTAATCATAGGCAACTGGAATGCTAATGCTGGAAGCAAAGAAAAATCTAAAGCAGTGGGAAGATTTGGACAAGAAACGAAGCAGGACAGCATCTGATAGAATTTTGTGAGGCCAACAACTTATTCATTGCAAATATCTTCTTCATACTACCAGCAGGAGACTATGGACATGGTCATGACTAGATGGCCAATACAAAAACTGAATAGACTTCCTTTTGAGTTCCCAGATTTTGAGGAAGAGGTCTCTTGTTCTTCCTTTTTCATTGTTGCCTTCTATTTCTCTGCATTGGTTATTATAACAGTTTTCTTTATCCTTTTGCACTAGTTGTTGGACCTTTGCATTCATGGGTCTTGTTTGGTTTCTATCTGCCTTTTCTTTTGCT
>NW_024845682.1:0-1036 GCF_019175285.1 Sceloporus undulatus
CACACGGGCCTGGCAGCAAACAAAGATCCCTCCAAGTTGGCTCAATGCTCTGTCCAGTTGCTTGGAAGGGAGACCTCCTCCCCCTCCGGCCCCTGCCTGCCCAACATAGCCCCCCCCCCACACACACACACAACTCCTGTGGCTCTCAGAAGTCCAGCCCAGCCCAGCCCAGGTCATAGGATCATAGAATCACAGACTTGGAAGAGACTACTAGGGCCATCCAGTCCAACCCTGCCATGCAGGAAATCTAAATCAAAGCATCCCCATTGAGATATGGCCATCCAGCCTCTGTTTGAAGACCTCCAAGGAAGGAGACTCCACTACACTCTGAGGCAATGTGTTCTACTGTCGAACAGCCCTTACTGTCAGGAAGTTCCTCCTAATGTGGAATCTCTTTTCCTGCAGCTTGCATCCATTGTTCCGTGTTCTAGTCTCTGGAGCAGCAGAAAACAAGCTCGCTCGCTCCTCAACATGACATCCTTTCAAATATTTAAACAGGGCTATCATGTCACCTCTTAACCTTCTTTTCTCCAGGCTAAACATCTCCAGCTCCCTAAGTCGTTCCTCATAGGACATGGTTTCCAGACCTTTCACTATTTTAGTCGCCCTCCTTTGGACACACTCCAGTTTCTCAATGTCCTTTTCGAATTGTGGTGCCCAGAACTGGACACAATATTCCAGGTGGGGCCTGACCAGAGCAGAATACAGTGGGACTATTACTCTACTTGATCTAGACACTATACTTCTATTGATGCAGCCTAGAATCACATTGGCCTTGTTAGCTGCCGCATGTTTTGCTTGTTTTCTGCTGCTCCAGAGTCTAAGACCCGGAGCAATGGATGCAAGCTGCAGGAAAAGAGATTCCTCCTCAACATTAGGAGGAACTTCCTGACAGTAAGGGCTGTTTGACAGTGGAACAAACTCCCTCGAAGTGTAGTGGAGTCTCCTTCCTTGGAGGTCTTCAAACAGAGGCTGGATGGCCATCTGTCGGGGATGCTTTGATAGTGATTTCCTGCATGGCAGGGGGTTGGACTGG
>NW_024845683.1:0-1036 GCF_019175285.1 Sceloporus undulatus
CTTTACTTATTCTGTGCTGAAATTCCCCTATTCTGTCCTCTGCTCCATTATCCTCAGGTTGAGTACCCTTTGCCTTTTCTGAGAAGACTGAGGCAAAGAAGGTGTTGAGTAATTCTGCCTTTTCTCTGTCCCCTGTTAACATTTTGCCATCCTCTCGACGCAGTGGCCCTACCATTTCCTTCTTCTTACTTTTGCTGCGGACATATCCAAAAAAGCCCTTTTTGTTGTCTTTAACCTCTCAAGCAAGCCTGAGTTCATTCTGCGCTTTAGCTTTTCTGAATTTACCCCTGTAGTGAAGGAGTGCCCTTAAGAGAGAGGGCTGAAGGGGCTAATGAGGGTCAGGTGGGAGAGCAAGAGCGAGAGGTGGAGTTAGGAGCAGGAGGGGCCACCCCGAGGGGAATAAGAACAGGAGAGAGGCAGACGGGAGGAGGACCACGTGGCGGAAGAGGAGGACGGGGAGTCGCGGTCAGAGAAGGGAGAGAAGAGGTAAAGAGAAAGCCCATAAGGGACGGGAGCCCAGCAATATTACAGTGCAGGTCGGGTGGTCGTCGGAAAGGGCCCCACGAGGAAGTGGTCTTACGAGACCCTCGATTAGAGGGAGACTTTCCCTTCCCGGATGCGGAGAGTTGGGCAAGCGGAAAAGAGGACTCTTTGGAAGGTGCTTGGTGGGACCCCAAGGGAGAGCAGTGGCAGACGGGGCCCGAGCCCAGGGAGAAGGAGAAGGCTGACTTGGAACCTCTGGAGAAGTATTCCGGAGGACAAGCCTCGTTGCGGAGTCAAGCGGCGGAGGACGACGCCTGAGAAGAAAGGGAACTGTTTGGGCCTTACAGAGATTTATAGTTTGCTCACAGGGCTGAGAGCCTGTTCCGGTGTTGGGGTTTTGGAGAAGGGTTAAGTGTTACTATTAAAAGTTTGGTTTGCTTGCAACGTGCCTGAAAGTTTGTTGCGGTCCGCCGTCCCACAAGGAGGGAGGAGCTAGGAAAGGACGCTCATTATGCAACCGGCTACACCAGCCCCGCCCACAACCCCTACACAT
>NW_024845684.1:0-1036 GCF_019175285.1 Sceloporus undulatus
CAGAACACAAAATGGATGGCAGAACACAAAATGGTAGCCGGAAAACAAAATGGCTGCCAAAATGCAAAATGGCCACCAGAACACAAAATGGCCCCAGAACACAAAATGGCCCCCAGAACACAAAATGGCTGCCAGAACACAAAATGGCCACCAGAACACAAAATGGCCCCCAGAACACAAAATGGCCCTCAAAACACAAAATGGTAGCTGGAAAATAAAATGGCCACCAGAACACAAAATGGCCCCCAGAACACAAAATGGCTGCCGGCAAACAAAATGTGAGTCTGGGGTAGAGGGTGGGGTCTTCCAGCTGCTCTGCCCCCATTGGCCAGCCTCAAGAAGAGTAGGAGCTTCTGCTTCTCTATTTAGCTCTGCGTGCGGAAGAGTGAGCGACTGAGGAGAGGAGCAGAGTGTCAGAGGGAGAAAGGAAGGAGCGAGGGGAGGGGAGTGGCAGCAGAGAGACAAGGCCTGGAACCACTAGGCTTCACTGCTGTGCTGAGGGCTGGCTGGGCCTGGCTTGGGTCTACTGCTGCTGCTTTTCTGTGGCCACTGCCCTCACGGTGGGGAGGAAGGAGGCCCAGCAGTCCTTCTAGGCATGTGCCACGCTCTCTGAAGGTGGGAGAGTGTGACTCCCCAAAGGGGATTCTAATGCTGTCAATGGTGGCTCTCATGCTATAGCTATGGTGCTGGTGGAGATGATGGTGGTGTGATGATGATTATATCAGGCCTGGGGAGGGATGGAGCTGCCGCCAGACCTTAATCATCATTAATTCCACCACCACCACCCCGGGCATTCTTGTTCTGCACCACTGTAATGGCCATGGCTCAGTGGTATGGAACTATGGGAATGTACTTCTGGTTTGGCATTTTAGGTGTTGTTAAGGTTGGGAAATCCTGTTTGAGGCCCCTTCCAACTTTGGGGCCCTTTCATCCTCCATTTTGTGTTTCCTGAAGGCCTCAAACAGCCAAGCGCTGAGGCAGAGACGGCCATTTTGTGTTCTGGCAGCCATCTTGTGTTCCGGTGGCCATTTTGTGT
>NW_024845685.1:0-468 GCF_019175285.1 Sceloporus undulatus
TAGCTTAGCTTGCTTTAGAGCATCTTCAACCTTCCCCCAATTGTCTCTCAATAGTTGGCTCCAATTCCCCACTGACACTGGATCCTCCGGAGCTGGAGTTAGTTGAGGGATGACTCTTGGCTCATAGCCATATACCGCCTGAAATGGTGACACCCCCGTACTGGCATGTATTAAACGCTACCTCCGCGTGAGCCAACAAGTCCATCCAGTTGTCTTGAAGGTGGTTTACATAACATCTTAAGTATCTTTCCACACACTGATTAGTGCGTTCCACCTGACCATCTGTAGCTGGGTGAAAAGCTGTGCTCAGCGCTAATTGCACCCCCAATTTGTCCTGTAAACACCTCCAAAATTGAGAGGTAAAGGTTCCACCTCTATCGGAAATTATCTTATCTGGTAAACAGTGTAACCGGTACACATTTTCTATGAACATGTCCGCCAACCGTGGCGCGCTGGGTACCCCCTTAC
>NW_024845685.1:568-1036 GCF_019175285.1 Sceloporus undulatus
TAGCTTAGCTTGCTTTAGAGCATCTTCAACCTTCCCCCAATTGTCTCTCAATAGTTGGCTCCAATTCCCCACTGACACTGGATCCTCCGGAGCTGGAGTTAGTTGAGGGATGACTCTTGGCTCATAGCCATATACCGCCTGAAATGGTGACACCCCCGTACTGGCATGTATTAAACGCTACCTCCGCGTGAGCCAACAAGTCCATCCAGTTGTCTTGAAGGTGGTTTACATAACATCTTAAGTATCTTTCCACACACTGATTAGTGCGTTCCACCTGACCATCTGTAGCTGGGTGAAAAGCTGTGCTCAGCGCTAATTGCACCCCCAATTTGTCCTGTAAACACCTCCAAAATTGAGAGGTAAAGGTTCCACCTCTATCGGAAATTATCTTATCTGGTAAACAGTGTAACCGGTACACATTTTCTATGAACATGTCCGCCAACCGTGGCGCGCTGGGTACCCCCTTAC
>NW_024845686.1:0-1036 GCF_019175285.1 Sceloporus undulatus
GGAGCCTGGCTCCACTTTCACGGGAATGACAGCTGCTTCCCCTTTCTCCCTCCCTTCTATTCTCCCATCCCTGGCAGCCAAATTCAAAGGGTCCTCCGTGTCAGAGCCCCCTTCCATTTCAGCCACTTCGACATCTATTCTCCTCATCTATTTCACCTACATATATCCTTCCCTTTGTAGCAGTTGCCTTCTCTTAGGCTGCATCCCCACTGGGGAGATAATCCAGTTTAACTCCACGTTAACTGTCCTGGCTCAGTGCTATGGAATTCTGGGAACTGTAGTGTCCTGAGACATTGAGCCTTTTCTGCCAGAGAGCTCCGGTGCCTCAGCAAACTAATAACTTAAATGGTTATTATTTTAAAAACTTATTATTATTATTATTATTATGGGAGCTGGAGTTTGCTGTGGGGTCCTTGGCTCAAGGCTATGGAATTCTGGGAGTTTCATCTCTGCCTCCAGCCTCTGTTTCTTTCCCTTCAGATCTGCCATCTGGACCTAGCCTCACATGAAGGATAGGGAATGGCACCTGTCTCTAAATGCCCTCTGCTTCACCCGAATGTATCACCCTCCGGAAAAATTATTGTTATTATTAATGTTGTTGTTGTTTTGCAGTGAAAGAATTTTTATTAATAATAATAATAATGATAAATGGCCAAACGATCCGAGTAGAAGCTGCCGTTCTCCTTGGAAGTAGCCCCTGCCTCCCCCTTGGCCCCACTTTGGAGGACGTCCTCCCCTCAAAGTGTCCTCTAGAACAGGGGTAGGCAACCCTTTTGAGCCGGGGGCCGGGTTGCTGTCCCTCAGACAATTGGGGGGTGTCGCGGCGGAGAGAGACGCAGAGACAGGAATGGGGGTGCAAAGCTTCTTCTGCTGGCCAGGTCTTGGCCAGCTCCTTTTATTGACATCAGGGTTACATTAGGTTTCACATTATCTCACTGTACATCAGAAGGCAATTTGCGGAATCAGGGACCAATGTGTACTTAAGAGAGTTCTAATTAGCAAAGGGGAGCAAGATGTGTACACTGTCTCAGCCGAA
>NW_024845687.1:0-1036 GCF_019175285.1 Sceloporus undulatus
TCTAGTCTGGAAAGGCCTGCCGGAAAAGATCCGTCTTCATAGCCTTCTTAAAGGCTTCCAAGGTGGAAATATGACAGATCTCATCCGGAGGTCATTCCAGAGCCTGGGAGCGGCTGAAGAGAAGGACCTCTGGGTCTCCACTGAGTCTGGTCTTCTTGAGTTGTAGCAGGTTCTTCCCAGAGGACCTGAGTCTGCGGTGGATTGTATGGGAGGAGGCACTCCCACAAGTAGTCAGGACCCAAGTCATGTATGGCTTTAAAGGTTAAAACAATACCTTGTATCTTGCCTGGAAACTAATGGGCAGCCAGTGGGGGGGTTTAAGAATCATTGTAATGTGGGCAGTTCTAGAAGTGCCCGTAACCAACCTGGCTGCCATATTCTGTTCCAACTGAAGTTTCCGAACATGCCACAAGGGTAGCCCCATGTAGAGTGTGTTACAGAAGTTGATCCAAGAGGTGACCAGCGCATGTGCTACTGTTTCAAGGTCTTCCTGCTCCCCGCCCCATGTCTCTGAATGATCTCTCCTAACAGCTTCATGTAAATGTTGAATAGCATTGGGGAGAGAATCACGCCTTGAGGGATGCATAAGTCGAGCCGAGAGTTGGACAGCGCATGTACTACTGTTTCAAGATTTCTGTGCTCCAGGAAGTGGCGCAGTTGGCATATCAGCCAAAGCTGATAACAAGTGCTGCTGACTGTCGCATTTATCTGAGCCGTCAGATGAAGTGATGAATCCAGAAGTACTCCCAAACTGCGGACAGAGTCTTTCAGGGGAGGTGTGACCCCACCCAGAACTGGCTAACATAACTCCATTTCTGGATTAGGGATCCCTCCCTTACCTGGATTCAATTTGAGTTTGTTTTCCCTCATCTAGTCTATTACCGTCTTAAGACAGCCATTCAGAGGAGAAACATCAACCTTAGTCACTGCATCCCTCTGAGACATAGAAAAATATATTTGGGTATCATCAGCATATTGCTAACACCTCACCCCATGTCTCCAGATGATCTCACCTAATAGCTTCAGGTAAAGGTTG
>NW_024845688.1:0-1036 GCF_019175285.1 Sceloporus undulatus
ATGTGCACATGGCAGCCACCTTCAGGAAGCTGTTCATGGCTGCAATCACTGTGAGGAAAAGGGAGAGAGGAGCAGAATCACACTCACTCACACCATTTGACTACCTGAGAAGCAGAACTGCAGCAGAAGGGACCTATCACACTAAGGCAATAATGAAACAGTGAGATTGGAAGCATATTGAAGGGTTTCACCTGTCAGTGACAGGTGCACTAGAGTAACAAATGGAATGCAAGGCAGCAGCAGGATAGACACAATATCATGGGATACGTACCAGCCAAAGACACTTTTATCCTGTTAAAATTCTGTTTTTATAGCTTCTTGTGATAAAGTCCTTTCTCAACTCATATCCCAGTCCAAATCCTTCTTTGAGGCCCCTTGCCTCTGGGCTTCCTGTTTCTTATCAGCTTTAATCCTAGCAACTCTGCTCAGTCTTCAACCTGCGTATAAATAAAATGCTATTCCTAGCCAAATGTTCCCTTCCTTCATGTAAATTGGATTGCAAACTGCTCTGTTCACAGAGAAAATGAGCTTTCTCAGTCATCACATTCATTCAGACAATCAGTGCTAAAGGTTTCACTGCCATACATGAAATGAGATAGATAGCTGGAAACTAAAAATGGTGTGCACTGTCTCATTCAGTTCATTGGGACACTTTCATTTAAGAAGTGTAAGGAATGGTAATAATATCAGCACCTGATAGGAGAGGATTATGCATCTTTCCTTTGCCTGATGTTTCCTTTCATCCCTGTATCCCCCAACCTCCATTCTCTTACCTAAATATATCCACAAGATAGGCTTATCTCTGGTATTAGAGATAGGGAACAAAGTGAACATACAAGAAATCATCACCACCAACACTAGCAATTCTATTCTCCAAGCTCCGGTCATTATACAGCCAAACCATTAAAAGGCTTAGAAGAACCCCACAGTTTAGAAAAGTACAAAGGGAAACAAAATACCATAAGAAAACAAAAACAATGACCATGGATGATTTATATAACTTTAAAGTAGACAATGAAGACAATGAAATAGTTCA
>NW_024845689.1:0-1036 GCF_019175285.1 Sceloporus undulatus
TCTACATTTACTACGTTATTTCCTGAGTCTTGTATGAATGTGTGAGCGTATGTGCCTGTATGTCTGAATCCTTGTTTCCAATAAAAGAGACATTGATTGTACTTAGAGCCTCTGCCTCATTTCTGCATTTCTATTTCCTGGTATAAAGATCGAAGGGGCAATCCCTGAGGTGTGGTAACAGGCCTCCTCTCGTGACCTTGAGCTAATGGAATTCCCCATTGATAATTTGGTCACTGTTCACTGTTACAATGCATTTCATTTTGCCGCCTTAGGTGCAGCACCTTACATTTCTGCGTGTTGAATTTCATTTTGTTAGCTTTGGCCCAGCTTTCTAGTCTATTCAGGTCATTTTGAATCTTGATCCTGTCCTCTGGAGTATTAGCTGTTCCTCCTAATTTGGTGTCATCTGCAAATTTGAGAAGTATGCCCTCAATTCTGTCATCCAAGTCATTGATAAAGATGTTGAATAGCACTGGGCCCAGGACAGAGCCCTGTGGGACCCCAGTGGTCACTTCTCTCCAGGATGAAAAGGAGCCATTGTTGAGCACGCTTTGGCTTTTATTGATGCAGCCTAAAATTGCATTGGCCTTTTTAGCTGCCACATCACACTGTTGACTCATGTTCAATTTGTGGTCTACTTGGACTCCTAGATCCCTTTCACACATAGTCTCGTTCAGCCAGGTGTCCCCCATCCTATATCTGTGCATTTCATTTTTCCGCCCTAAGTGGTGTAAAATCCCATTAATTCAGCAGAATCCTATGTTTCTTTATGGAGCTAAAGGCAGGTCCTTGATTGACAAAAGCAACACAAAGTAGGATACCTTTTGCAGAGTATTTATCATATATGGTGAAGCAGTGGCCTGCAGTACATCTTCCTTTCCTAAAACTAGCCTGCATTTCACCTAATATAGGTTTTTCATCTGCTCAGTCATTCTTTTGAAATAAGTTACTTAGCATAAACTTTGGTTTGGAAATCAAGCAGGTTTTTAAAAAAGTATTGGGACTATTATACTGTTTATTAATTTCATTTCATTTG
>NW_024845690.1:0-1036 GCF_019175285.1 Sceloporus undulatus
TTACAGGAAGAAATACCTTTAAACCCTTTGATCTTTTTGCTCAATATGACATGTAAACTGAAAAAGGAAGTAGCTAAAAGATTTTCCAGACTAATTTTGTAGATGGTCACTTACAGTATTGCAAAAACATCCAAATTCCCAAAACAGAGGAGTGGATAATTAAACCAAGAGAAGCAAAGGGATTGGACATTTTAACCGCAATCATGAGGGATAAATCAGTTGAGAAAACTAAAGAGGACTGGTCATGCTTTGATTTATTTTGTAATACTAATTATTAATTTACAATCCCAGATATCATATGGAACGTCTACATGAACATTAGAGGTTTAACACGTATTGATACCTTGTAGGAATTTAAATAAATTAAATAAAAGGATCTTCTTAACTTGGAAGTAAATGAATAGTACAGTTCTGACAGTTTTGTATATCAGGATGTTATTTATTGCATGTTGTTTGTGTATGTTATAGGTATTTGTACTTTTTTGTTGTTGTAGCTGTATTTGTTATGCAAATGTCTTGGTATGTTTTTTCATTTATGTTTGTAAAGGATTGTTTATAAATAAATTACAAATGAAAAGAAAAGTGGTTTCGAACCGGATTATTTCTGTAGTTCAGATACAGCCTCAGTCGGTTATAAAGGATAGAAGAAACCAATTCATACTTTTCTCCTGTTAAAAATGGTTTTGCTTTTTTTAAATATAAGCAGTTTGTTTTTCTGTCTAATCCTTATTTTTGTTGTTCTTGTTTGTTTGTATGTTTGCTTGTTTCATTCTTGGTAATATGAGTTATTCTGGTCTGTCTCCTTCCTTCTTCCCTGAAAATCTATTAATAATAAAATTGGGGAGACCTTTAAAACCTCCCAAAGGAGCTACTTTTTGCCTTTTTGGGGAACAAGCCTCCTCTTAGAAGCCAAAGCCCAACGTTTGTGAAGAAGAAGAATAAGGCTTGTATGAAAACTATCCTCTCCATATCTGATCCCTTTTAAAACACATCTTCCCCAGAAGGAGCAGAGCTGTGTAATATGAAAACCCTCTCA
>NW_024845691.1:0-1036 GCF_019175285.1 Sceloporus undulatus
AGTGAAATGGACTACAGTGGACCCTTGTTATATGCTGGGGTTTGGTTCTAAGATTCCCCATGGATAACAAAATCTGAGGATGCTCAAGTCCCATTGAATATAATGACATAGCAAAATGGTATCTCTTATAAAAAATGGAAAATCAAGGTTTGATATTTGAAATTTATACTCTTTTTGAACATTTTCAAACCATGGATGCTTGAATCAGTGTATAAAAAATATGTGTATAAGAAGGGCCGACTGTACTTCAGTAGATAATAGATTTTTCCTTCCCTGGAAATTTTGAACATGGTAGAATTGCCATCTGTAGATATTTGCCATGTTGCCATGAGTGTTTAACTAAGGGGCTAAACAGACCGCCCCTTTGGAGTGGTGTCCCACTGCCCCTTTCCTTGCCAGATCAGGGCTGTGGCAACTACACACTATGGCCCCGATCTGGCATTTTTCTGGCCCTAAAAAGAATGGAAAAATGCCACTCCTTTTGGAGCCAGAAAAAGGGTGCATTTGCTGCTGCGGTGACACTTTCCGGCGCTCCTTCTGAACGCCACACCAAAGGAGCGCTGTAACACAATTTGCGGTGGAGTCGGGACATGCACTGTACAGCTGCCACACTCCCACCCTGCCTTGAGGCCAGCAGAGTCTGTTCAGCCCCTAAATTACCCTTTGAGACCCTTCCAAATCTATAGTTCTATGATTTTATGATTATGTGTGATATTCCTATGGTCTCATAGGAATAAAGGAGGAAGTTGTTACTCACATACAGGAGCCGTCTTGAGTCCCTGCTGGGAGAAAGGTGGCATATAAATGAAATAAATAATAATAATAAATAATAATACATTCTTTATCTGGCTTCAGGAATGCTCTCTGAGTGCAGAAGGGATACTGATGAAAATAATAATTAACTAGTTAAAACCAATTAAGTTGGACATGTTCTTTTAAAAAGAGGAAACTTAATTACATTTATTTTTAATGAAAATGATTATCTTGACTTGCAATTTAAACATTAATCTACTTCCAGAATTGTTATTAATTAATT
>NW_024845692.1:0-1036 GCF_019175285.1 Sceloporus undulatus
CTTTATTGTCACAATTGAAATGCACAGAATACCTGTTTTGAAGTCTGGCTGGCTTCTTCTTCAGGAAAGATGCTAAGAATCAGACAGGAGAAAAATATATATGATAATATTAGTGGAGATATGGCTGTTCCCAGTTCAGATGGTATTGGAAGGAAATTCATGAGGGCAGATATCCCTCCTCTTCAGGACATACAAACATTAAGTTCCATTAGCAAGACAAAATGATAATCCATTTTTTCCTTACCTGATGCAATATATCCAGGTATCCTCTTCTTTTTTTTCTCCCCTCCTAACACTTTTAAATTCACTTTAGGGATGCCATAAGTAAAAAATGACTCTTTGTTTCAATATTTTCTCCAAACACATGAGGAATAAAATTAACATGATAGTGGCATGACTTATAAAAATGAAAGAGACAAAAATGCCTTTGTCAGAAACTTAGAAATGCCAGACCTGAGATTGTATTATTACGCGTGTTGCTTAAATTGGATAGAAAATTGGATAGACCTAAATGATTAACAGTTGTTAGATTTGGACGGTTTTAATTTGAGATATGGCTGGCATGCCCACCTCTGGTTTGGAAAGGTGGAATTAAATGCAGAATTCAAAGACCATATAGTAAGGAGAGCCCTATGGAAGGTATGGAATATATGTAAAGGGAAAATATATAGACAAATGCCAGATTGGATATCACTCCAAGAGGCGCTGATGAAAAAGGGGAGAAAAGAAGGAAAAGAATGGCTAAGATATAGAGATATACTAAAGATAGAAAAGGGAAAGGCAAGGATCAGAACAAAGGAAGAATTAATAGCAGAAGGGCACAACATCCATTGGTTTTTCTATTTTCAATTACATGAGAGATATAAAAAAGACATTAAACAATATGGCATAGCACAAAACAAGAAGGAATTAGATCTGATCCTAATGGATAGGAAAGGGGAAACAATGTCAAAATTCTATAATTTGTATATAATATATCTTGACAAGGTCTACAATAATGATGGAAGAAAGAGACTGTGAGATTGCCACCTTCAGC
>NW_024845693.1:0-1036 GCF_019175285.1 Sceloporus undulatus
CCTCCTAATGATAAAAACATTAATCAACCCCTAATAAGCTATTAAACAGCAAGAAAATTTAAAACATTCCAAACACAATACAATAAAAAAGGTTTTTCAGGCAAGAATTGGATCGTTTTCTGAAGGTGAGAAGGAACGATAGATACATCAATAACAATTTCCATATGAGTAACGATGGCAAGGGTAAGGGTCCGGGGGAGGGGGAGACAAGTCAGTAGATCTAATCTAGTCTGGAAAGGCCTGCCAGAAGATATCCGTCTTAATAGCCTTCCTAAAGGCTTCTAAGGTGGAAATATGACGGATCTCATCCGGAGGTCGTTCCAGAGCTGATGAGAAGGACTTCTGGGTCACCACTGAAAGTCTGGTCTTCTTGAGTTGTAGCAGGTTCTTCACAGAGGACCTGAGTCTGCGGTGGATTGTATGGGAGGAGGCTCTCCCGCAAGTAGTCAGGACCCAAGCCATGGAGGGCTTTAATGGTTAAAAGCAACACCTTGTATTTGCCCAGAAACTAATGGGCAGCCAGTGGAGGGATTTAAGAACTGGTGTGAAATAGGGTTCGACTGCATTGGAAACAATATTTTTCAGGAGGGGAGGGGAGTTTTCTCTGGAGTCCTGAGAGGAGGGGCTCTGGGGAGGAGAGAAGAGCCAAAGTCTAGGCCAAAGCCAAGAGGAAGGAGACGGAAGGGCCTCAAAATTCTGGCAATCCCCTGGCAACCTGGGAACTAGGTTTAGAGGTCCTCCCTTCATTCCAAATGCCACTGCCCTGGTCTTGAAGGGAGAGAAGAACCAGCAGTACCTGCTTGACTTGATCCTCTTCCCCACTGCCATTCCCTTCTCTTTTTTGTCGTGTCTTTTTAGATTGTAAGCCTGAGGGGCAGGGAATTGTCAAATTAACTATCTGTAAGCTGCCCTGAGATCCTTTATGGCTGAAGGGAAAGAAGAAATACTCTAAATAAATAAGTATAGAAGCAACAATTCCCAAATTAGTATGTTATAGCATTAGCAATAGAGCATGTAGACTTCTGTACCGCTTATC
>NW_024845694.1:0-1036 GCF_019175285.1 Sceloporus undulatus
CCATGCTTCTTAGCCATGATCCAAATGGAGGACATTTTGAAATTTGACAGAAGAGGACATGTCCTGGAAAAGGAGGAGGATGCCTGGTCACCTTGTCTCTGGTCCAAAATACACTGCCGAAATAAAACATAGCTGGTCTGAAATGCCCAGAGTTCCTCACCAAAGCTGCATCCACACTGAGGAAATAATCCAGTTCGAGAGTGACTTAACTGTCCTGGGTTAGTGATGGGGAATGCTGGGAATTGTAGTACACTGTGGCCCCAGAGCTATCTCTGACAGGGAATCCCATAACCCTCCAAACGTAGTTGAACTGCAGTGCCCAGAATTCCTGCCCAGGTGCATCCACACTGAGGAAATGGTCCAGTTTGAGACTGCTCAGTGCTATGGAATCCTGGGAATTGTAGTTTATTGTGGCACCAGAGCTCTCTGACAGAGAAGGCCAAATGCCTCACAGACACCAGAATTCCAGAGCATTGAGCTTTGGCAGTTAAAGGGGTCTCAAATTGCGGGGGGGGAGGAGAGAAAAGCCAGGGAGTGTGAATGAGCTCTGAGAGGAGGAGGAGGAGGAGGGGGGGGAGCCAAGGGAAGTGGCCAGGACCACCGGAGGAGCCTCTGCTTTTCCTCATCATCGCAGCCTCCTCACTGCTGGCAAGAGGCTCTGCCCCCAGGCAACGCTTCCTCTGTGGACCATTCAGCCTCCTTTTGTCAAAAGAGCTCTGGTGCCACAAGGAACTACAATTCCCAGAATCCCATAGCACTGAGCCATGGATGTTTAAGGGGGGGGGGTCAAACTATTTCTGCAGCCTTCTGCTACCCCAAAGCCCTTCCTATTTACAAGGCAAAATCTCTTTCTTCACCAAGCCATTGAAAACCAACCCAAGTGGAGGGCTGATTGCTTCTTTCCCATTGGTCAGCTTCGGGAGAAATTTGCATATTACAAATAAAGGTGTTTAGGGCCTCAAAAACGATCCTGTGATAAAGAATTACTGTACAAGAATACTGACGCGGTTTACATTTAAAAGATGAGGCATTTAGA
>NW_024845695.1:0-1036 GCF_019175285.1 Sceloporus undulatus
TTCTGAGCCAACATTTTACCTGAACAGCATGGAGATTCCATAGATACGATAGCCTTGGGGGAAGATTTGGGGGCTCCCAGAGCTCTTGTTAGAAATTTATGAAACATCTGAACATGGAGATCTGAGGTGCACATCAGTGTTCGGGTGAAACACAACTCTGTTGATCCATCTGACTGTACAGAAGGTGTTGATGCCTTAAAAAGAAATAAGATGGATGATGTTTAACAAACTGGAATGTAAATATAAAGATTAACCAAAGAAACTGAATATACAAATGTTATTTGTGGTGCATGTAACTTCTTCAGATAATGCATTTTAATCTGTCCAAGATGGGGAAAGGTGGCCATTCTCTTTAAAGATAAAGATCACAAGCTGGACTTTGCTTGGATCCTGAATGACCATATAGCAGACCATGGCCAAGGTGCCTTGCTCATCTTAGGCAATCGTGCCAATGCCAATTATATCTGCTTTGGGACAGATTCAAACCTGGCACTGTAACACATTGTGTTTCCATCAAAACTGGACTCCAGAAGATTCCATCCTTTATCATCTTGAGATCTGTTCTCTGGTGGGGAGCCTAGAATTCTCTGCCAGAGAGACAACAGTATTCTGCCATTTTCTTATGCTCCAGTAGCAAGCATCCAAGTGGGGGGTTATCTTAGCTTATCTTACAAGAATAGTAAATCAGTCAATTCAATCCAGAGATGTGTTCAGAGGAGTCAAGGTTTTCTGCAGGACAAGCAAGTTGCAGTGCAATAATGTGTGAATCACCCTCATTCTGAAAATATTTCAAAATCCAAAATATTCTAAAAACCAAAACTTTTTTCTTGGGTGGCTGACAAAGTGACACCTTTGTTTTCTGACAGTTCAATGTACACAAACTTACTTTCATGCACAAAATTATTTTAAAATATTGTATAACATTTATTTCAGGCTATGTGTATAAATGTACATATGAAACAAAAATGTTTTTAGCTTTGGCTCACATCTCCAAGATCACAGAATGATGGAATTGTAGAGTTGGAAGAGACCACAA
>NW_024845696.1:0-1036 GCF_019175285.1 Sceloporus undulatus
CACATAACCTTCTTTCTTATAAATGAAAAATTACAAGAGAGGATGGTAAATTTTAAAAAAAAGTTATGCAGTGGAGATGAAGATCCCTTTCTGTATTCAGATGGAGATGTTAATGTTCAAAATGTGCACATTTTGTTGTAAATGATAGTGCACATTTAAATAACTATCTTGGTAAAATATATAAAGTTTGTTTATTTGTTTGTTTGTTTATTTGGCAAATCTCCTAGACTGCATATACTGTAATAGAATAATAGAACAGCAGTAGATTGAAACTGACAAAATGTATAAAACCCAGCTAACAGGGGGAAAATATAATGTACCTGTTGTTTTGCTAAGGAAACTAGTGATTTAAACATTTAAACATGTGTACCATTTAGGCTTGGAAGGCTATATGTGTTTTAAATTTACAGAGATCTGTATAAAATACAATAGCAATATTTAGTTCCTCTGGGAAAAGAAAACAAGTACAGTTCCAGTAGTGATAGGTTCTCAGAAAGCAATTTTAAAACGTCCAAATGAAATCATTATAGATTGGCTCAGAATAGCACATTTACAAAATGTGATGCTGTTTGGAATGTGCCTTGTTATTTAACAATATCTCACAGAGTTCTAGGCTGAATCTATACAGATTAAATAATGTGCCTGTGCCTTCATCCCAGTCATGTTGGAATACACCAGGTTCATCTTCTTCCAATGTGAAACGCTTCATTTTGATGCCTGAGGATTTTTAGGCAATTAGGGAGGAAAAACCCTCCAGTTTATTCTTCTGTTTTTGGGGAACAACTGGGTTTTTTAAATTGTAGCTTGACCCCCCAAATTGAGACTGCAGTGGAATCAGGAGGTGAGGAGGATGGGACTGTTTCCACCATGGAAGGGTAGCTCCCTTGTTTGTATCAACATATGGAAAAAGCAGTGTTGCTTCTTCTTCTTCTTCTTCTTTTTTCTTTTTGGAACTGATTTGCAGGTCAGCATTTCACCTCCTCTTTCTTTACCAGCTTCACTTTATATAAGGGAAGGTGAGCAACCAGGACAAAAG
>NW_024845697.1:0-1036 GCF_019175285.1 Sceloporus undulatus
CATTCAGAAGTGGAATTTTTCATTAAATTCTTTACAAGAGGTCGGGTGGGTAAGCCTGCCGGAAGAGATCCATCTTAACTGCTTTCTTGAAAGCATCCAAGGTGGTGATAAGACGGATGTCCTCCAGAAAGTTTTTTCATAACTTGGGGGCCATGACTGTGTACACTCTGTGAGAAATTGTTCTTAGCCTGACCTTTGGGTAATCTAATAGATTCTTCCCAGATGTTCTGAGAGTGCAGGGCGGAATGTGTAGGGAGAGGCATTCTCTCAAGTAGCTCAGGCCCAAGCCATGTAGGGCCTTAAAGGTAATAACCAACACTTTGTATTGCGCCCGGAAGCTAATTAGCAGCCAATGTAGAGATTTTAGAACTGGTGTCATATGGTCTGATCTAGATGTTCTGGTGACCAATCTGTACAGACGTTAGCCCCATGTAGAGCACTGAATTTAAGAAATGAACTTTAAATCAGGCCCTTGTTTTCATACATATTAAGGGTTCCATTTAGCAATTATGACCAATGTCTATGAAGAGAGGAAACGGTAACACAAAAATTCCTTTTTCTCTCATGTTTCTTTTACAACCTGAGCTTGCTTAGCTCCGTGGTTGATTCCAGAGGCCCTTTGTCACTCGAAATTCTGAAGTCTGGGGAGGATACTTGCAAGTGCTATGCTTTTAGGGGAATTTCATACTTAGCTGAAAGGAGAGATTGAGGCAACAGTGACCTCGGGATTCATCCCAACTATACCAGGCCTGAAAGCACACAGAACTCCAGAGTCCTCTCCTGGTGCCACACAGCATGAAGCATCCTCTGCAGTTAGCTTGCATCATGCCATGTGCTCTGACTCAAAACTCAATGGCAGTCTCACAGGAAATGAGGCCACTTTTCTATTCAAATAGTTTTACATATATTTAATGGAATATTTTTCAATGGCCTGACTATCTGCTTCTACTGATTTCTTCATGGCAGTTCCCCTTCAATCTCTTCTTTGATAGGTCCTATGAGTAAGGATACAATCATTATATGGATTTGGGGTCAT
>NW_024845698.1:0-1036 GCF_019175285.1 Sceloporus undulatus
CTTTTTTTCCCTATATGATGCAATAATTAGCTGGTGTGTGTGTGTGTCTTTGCTGAACAATGCATCGAGTGAGGTGTGTTGAGCTGATTTTGAGTGATTGCCCTTGGAATCTCACTTCTGTATCATGTAAACTGTATTTCTTTTACCTTTTTGATTCAGTACTTGGTGTATTGATGACTCCATAACTGTCATCCTTCGGCCTATGAGGGAGTGAATAGGCTGGCCCAGCTCCATCAGGGGCTAGCCTGAAGATAGAGGCTCCTCCCTCCGTAACTGTCATACTTCAGCCTATGAGAGAGAGATTAGGCTGGCCCAGCTCCATCAGGGCTAGCCTGAAGATAGAGGTTCCTCCCTCCATAACTGTCATCCTTTGGCCTTTGAGGGAGTGAATAGGCTGGCCCAGCTCCACCAGGGCTAGCCTAAAGATAGAAGCTCCTCCCCCATAACTGTCATCCTTCGGCCTATGAGGGAGAGAATAGGCTGGCCCAGCTCCACCAGGGCTAGCCTGAAAATAGAGGTTCCTCCCTCCATAACTGTCATCCTTTGGCCTATGAGGGAGAGAATAGGCTAGCCCAGCTCCACCAGGGCTAGCCTGAAGATAGAGGCTCCTCCCTCCGTAACTGTCATCCTTCAGCCTGTGAGGGAGAGAATAGGCTGGCCCAGCTTCATCAGGGCCAGCCTGAAGAAGAAGAGCCCTCCCTCCAGTCCATCAGCCTTGGTCCAGGCCTCAGAGAGAGAGAAGAATGCTGGACCTGATCCCCCCCCCCTTCACCATTCCCTTCTCCTTTTGTGTTGTGTCTTTTGAGATTGTAAACCTGAGGGCAAGGAACAGTCTATTATCCCCTCTGTTGTAAGCTGCCCGGATTCCCAGTGATTGGGCGGCATATAAATAAATCCTATTATTATTATTATTATTATTATTATTATTATTATTATTATTATTATTGCACTCCTGATTTCTTACCCCTATAATGGGTGTTTGGAGGTATTTATACATGTTTAAGAGATGAAGAAGATAAGAAACATTACAATTCTA
>NW_024845699.1:0-1036 GCF_019175285.1 Sceloporus undulatus
CAGCGCGCGAGGCAGAGGCGGAAGAGGAGGTGGGTGGCTGCTGCCTGACTGCCTGCTTCCGGTGCGTGGACGGGAGCACGCAGGCAGGCCCCTCCTTCTCCTCTGCCTCTGCCTGCCTTGGCGTGCTCCCCGTCCACGCACCGGAAGCAGGCAGGCAGCAGCCACCCACCTCCTCTTCTGCCTCCGCCTTGCGTGCTGGGCGCTTGTCTTGGCCCTGGCTGGCCGGCGGCAGCGCACACTTGCCCCTGCTTGCGTGCAGGACTAGAAAGGCAGAGGAGGAGGAGGCAGTAAATGGCCAGCCAGCTGCATGAGCAGCCGTGGCCATACAGGGCGCACGCGGGGGCGGAGGAGGAGGAGGAGGTGGGTGACTGCGGGCGGGGCAGTCCCCCCTTTTGCCTGGAAACCGGACCGGGACCAGGCCAGGACCCCCAAAAGCGGGATTGCCCCGCCTACAGGCGGGATATGGCATCCCTAGTCTCAGCAGAAGGCCAGGCTCTCAGGAAGGGAATGCAAAAAGATATGGAGCCTGAGGAAAACACAGAGAGAAGGGTGGCTCACCAGCAAGAAGGTTGAAGGAGCAAATTGGTTCAGTCCAATTCATAGACAGTCCAGCAATAAATCCAGGCAACAGTCCAAAGGGAGATCCAAGAGCAAAGTCAATAAAGAAATCAAGATCCAAGGTTATCAGGCAGCATGAACGAATGGGAACACATGGCATGACTATTTTTCTTGCCACAACAGCAACAACCTTCTTAGGGAGGTACCAGGCTCTAAGGTCTGTCAGCCTCCTACATGGGCTGTTTGATTCCTGAGCATTTTAGATATAAATGCTCGGAGCATCTCCACTCCTCCTTCTTTCAATGACACTCTGCTGGAGTAAATACTTCCAGGTCTATATCACTGTCTGTGTCTTTGGTGTTTATCACACTATACTCTTATAGTGCTACTATTCCACTTTAACTGCTCTAGCTGCCTCCTATTGCATTCTGGTATTGGCAGTTTTAAGGAGGGGTATTTAGAATTCTCAGGCAGAGAA
>NW_024845700.1:0-1036 GCF_019175285.1 Sceloporus undulatus
CTGTACCAGGATGCAAAATTCTGGGAAAGCATTCACAGAAAGATCAACCATATACTGGGAACAAATTTCCAAATGCTGCCAGAGCTTTATCTATTGAATATAAAAAATACATTTTCAGATCACAAGGCAAAAGCAAGCAAACAAACAAACAAAAACAACAACAACAACAACAAACAAACACTGGAAGACCATACTCTACATGATTTCTTTAGCAACAATCCTAGTAGCACAAAAATGGAAAACAGATGACTTTCCTACAAGAGATGAATGGCTAATAAAAATCATGGAGAACTTGGGCCCGTTCCGGACGGGTGTAAAGTACGTATCCAGTACATACTAGGGTTAGGAAGGGGTGTCAGGAAGTGACGCCCCTAACCCTAGGACGTACTGGATATGTACAAAATGGCAGCGCCCGTTCCACACGGGTGCCGCCATCTTGACGTAGTGGACGCATAGCCTCCGCATGTCGCGCAGCGCAAATGACGCCGTGAGTGCGGCATTGGCTCCTCGCAACATCATAAGTGCTCTGCAATTAGAAGCGCCATTTTGGGGCTTCTTTTTTGCGGCACGAAGGAGCTGCGCAGTTTGGACGCTGGGGCTCCTCTGCACTGCAAATGACGGTGCCGGCAGACCGCCGGCAGACCGCCGATTTCAGGTGGTCTGTAACGCACCATAGATATAGATAAACTAACTGAACAAATACAAAGAAAGTCAACAAACACTTCCAATACAGACTGGTAACTAATAATAAATTTCTGCAAAAATAAGTGGTCATAAGAATAAGGTACCACAATTTCACCACATTGAACATAGTAAAATCCAAGAGCAATTCAAAGCAGCCAGGAAGAAACATATGAGACTGTTGTTACAAACAAGGAATTGTAAAAAGGATAGCTTTATTTTATTATCTCCTATGGAGTAAGAAAACAAATGGAAGTTAGTGAGAGATTAAGTTATATAATACAAGTAATATCATCAATTTTTGACTGTGGAGCAAGATACAAAAAGAATTATGTTTGAATGCGAAAGATATAAT
>NW_024845701.1:0-1036 GCF_019175285.1 Sceloporus undulatus
AGGTCCAAGGGCTGAGGGAGGGAAGGCAATGGGAAAAGGTCAGTGCCAATGGCCATGGAGGGCAGAAGGTGACAATGCCTAGGAAACTCCTCTGAGTCCCAGGCATTCTAGGAATGAGTGGCAGGAGTGAGTCCAGGGGGCTGAGGGGGTCTCCCTTCCCAAAGGGGGAGGCAAGGACCGGTGAGACCCTCCACAGCTATGGCCCAAAGGGAGGGTCTCTTTCCCAACTCTCTCTCCCAGCCCCCAATGCCTAGCCTCCCCACTGGCTCTGAGTCCCCAGAACATTATTCCCCACAGTCCCAAGCAGCACAAAATGGCCACCAGAGCACAAAATGGCCGCCTCTGCCTCAGTGATTGGTAGTTGGCAGTTTGAGGCCTTCTGGGAACCCAAAATGGAGGATGAAAGGGCCCAAAGTCAGAAGGGACCCCAAGCAGGATTTCTGATCCTAAAGTAAGGTTTTCCTGATGGCACTCGATGGCTGTGAGAACACAAAAAGTCCCCAAACAGTCCCTTATTCTTGTTGTTTGTTTGTTTCTATGTTTGCTTGTTTGTTTCATTCTTGATAATATGAGATGCTCTGGTCTTCCTTCTTGTCTGAAAATCTATTAATAAGGAAACTGGGGAGACTTTTAAAACCTCCCAAAGGAGCCACTTCTGGCCTTTTTTGGGGGACAAGCCTCCTCTTAGAAGCCAAAGCCCAATGTTTGTGAAGAAGAAGAATAAGGCTTCTATTAAAACTATCCTCCCCATTTCTGATACCTTTTAAAACCATGTTCCCCAGAAGGAGCAGAGCTTTGTAATAAGAAAACCCTCTCAGAAAAGAGACACAAAAGACACACAAAGAGGCACACTTCCTCCCTTTTGGCCCAAGGAGCCTGGCCTCCTTCTGACTCTGGAGCCTCAGGAGAGAAAGAGAAGCCTCTGATCAACTGAGGACTCAGAGAAGGTTCTGGAACATTTTCCCCCACAGTCAGAAGAAGCACACAAAATGGCTGCCAGAAAACAAGGAGGCTGGGACTGAGACGCCAGCCAATC
>NW_024845702.1:0-1035 GCF_019175285.1 Sceloporus undulatus
AGGTTGTGAAACATAATCAGAGAAGTGGAAGCAACCCTATTACATGTCCCTTTTATAGGGAATTAGAGGAAATCTTTCATGGGGATGTTAGCATCACCCCTCATAGGTTATCCCGAAGTCTTGATTTTGAAAGGGAGGGTGAAACCACAAATGTGACTGAGGAAACCGCATCCACCTCCATGGCTAACACAGGCGATGGAGGCACCCAGGAAACAACTACCAGACAAGACAGTGATGAAGGCAAGTAGCCCATCTGTAATGCCTGAAGATTTCTGCTATGTGCGTAACAACATTAGTATTTTTTTAAACTAACAAATGCTTTACTCTTTTTTTTCCCCTTGAATTTTACAGATTCTGATGACACTTGTCTCGATGACACAATCATTAATATTCCTTTCACCATTTTGGAAAGTGGACCTACGCAAATAGCAGGTAGTAATATATAAATTCATGTCAATTTCTGGATCAATGTTCTGTTAATAAATATAGTGAACCTGTATAAGTGTTCAAAATAAATAACGTTGGTGTTTCATGCTACACTTTGAAGGTGCGACTGGAGAAGAATTGGGACACTTGGAAAGACGTGCAGATGATACCAGCGGTGGAACCGATGGTAGGTAGTATCTGCTTCTCTAAGAAAATTCCATGTCTAAAACCCTTAACATGATGCTACCATAAGAAATAAATTTCCTTACTGTGGGCTTAATCTATTTTCTCATATTTTAAAATTTCAGTACGTAACGATCCCGATGATGAACAGGAACAACCCAATGTATTGCTGTCTCCTGGAACAAGACTGCGATCAAACAGGAACAGGAATCGTTGCGCCAGAAGAGGAGAACATATTGCGCGCACTATAATGCAGAGTGCTAGTCGAGAGGCCCAGCTTACCCGGAGAACACAGGAACGGTTCATGGACATTGTTCACGACAGCATGAAAGACTGTAGGAGGACAGAAATGGAACTTGTAAATATTATGAAGGAAGATGTTAGGAGAAGTGCACAGGACAGACAGAGAATGTTGCAGTACATGGA
>NW_024845703.1:0-1035 GCF_019175285.1 Sceloporus undulatus
GCACAGATATAGGATGGGGGACACCTGGCTTAAGGAGACAACATGTGAAAGGGATCTAGGAGTCCAAGTAGACCATAAGTTGAACATGAGTCAACAGTGTGATGCAGCAGCTAACAAGGCCAATGCGATTTTAGGCTGCATCAATAGAAGTATAGTGTCTAGATCAAGGAAAGTAATAGTGCCACTATATTCTGCTCTGGTCAGGCCCCATCTGGAACATTGTGTCCAGTTCTGGGTACCACAATTCAAAAAGGACATTGAGAAACTGGAGTGTGTCCAAAGGAGGGCGACTAAAATGGTGAAGGGTCTGGAAACCTTGCCCTATGAGCAGCGCCTTAGGGAGCTGGATATGTTTAGCCTGGAGAAAAGAAGGTTAAGAGGTGATATGATAGCCCTGTTTAAATATTTGAAGGGATGTCATATTGAGGAGGGAGCAAGCTTGTTTTCTGCTGCTCCAGAGACTAGAACACGGAGCAATGGATGCAAGCTGCAGGAAAAGAGATTCCACCTCAACATTAGGAGGAACTTCCTGACAGTAAGGGATGTTCAACAGTGGAACAAACTCCCTTGGAGTGTAGTGGAGTCTCCCGCCTTGGAGGTCTTCAAACGGAGGCTGGATGGCCATCTGTCGGGGATCCTTTGATTTGGATTTCCTGCATGGCAGAGGGTTGGACTGGATGGCCCTTACGGTCTCTTCCAGTTCTGTGATTCTATGACTCTATGATTCTATGTTATTTGTATGGACATTTGGGAGATTTGGGGCCAGTTGGGACATTTGGGGGCAATTTGTCAGAATTTGTTAAAAAAAAAATAAACATTTTTTTGGCAAGTAACATTTAAAGGTAGCAAATTCTGTTTAAATAACACTTAACAGCAACACTAATCACTAACATGGTCGTTGCTTCTACTAAACTTTCCAAGCCCCGCTTGAAACCTGAGTAAAACAACAAAATTAAAAATATATAGAAATTTGCACTGACATTTGTTATGTATAATCCTCTGACAATTGTTTGCTATGTCTTAAAATGTCATTCA
>NW_024845704.1:636-1035 GCF_019175285.1 Sceloporus undulatus
TGGGAGGATTGTTCACATGGGGTTCACCATTTCCATCCTATGAGGCTGAGAGAGTGTGACTTGTCCAAGGGCTTTCTCTGGGAGGGTTGCAGGTCGAATTAGGGGGGCAGATAGGGGGCAGGTAGGGGGCCTAGGAGAAGGCAGTGGATGACGGGATTGGTGGCAGGCAGAAGAGGAGGTGCAGATGGGCCCTGGGGAAAGGCAGTGGATGATGAGATCAGTGGCAGGCAGAAGCAGAGGTGCAGATGGGCCCCTGGGGAAAGGCAGTGGATGATGGGGTTGGTGGCAGGTCAAATAATGGGGGCAGTCAGTATTGATACATCGATCTATATATATTTATATATACATATATCTATATCTATCTATCTATCTATCTATCTATCTATCTATCTATCTATC
>NW_024845705.1:0-1035 GCF_019175285.1 Sceloporus undulatus
TCATTGTTGTCCTCTCTTGCTTTTGCCTGGTTGCCCACAGTGCCTTATGAGACCTGGTGCTTCAGCCTTGATTTCTTGAATAATTATGGGAGCTCTCTTTTGCTACATTTAACTTTTGGACCCTTTCTGCAGTTCTGTAGGGTGGCCAATTGTAAAGGAGGAGGAGAAAGATTTAAACCATTTATAGTTGTGCTGATCAAAGAATCTGGTGGATGGTGCAGTTTGTCATGCAAGGACAACCAGGCGTCTAGCGTTGCAGGCAGGAAAAGAAGGCAGCTGAAAGAAACAGGAGGAGTAGCCATAGCACTTTCTTCTCTTCCTTCACTGACACCTTAAAAGGTAAATGCACATGAATTCAAAGGAGAAAGAAAAACACAACACTTACCTATTAAAAGTTATAGGTGCCACCTCCTCCTTCACCATTTTGTTAATGGTATTGTTCCACATTGAGCTGAGTGCTGTCTTCATTCTTTTCTTCTTTCACCATTACAACTGTATGCCTGGACCATCACACAGATTAATCATTTCTATAGACAAGGATTTTCACCAGTAGTGTGTGGTGGTATTGTATTTTATCTTCTAGCTGGCAGAGGAGGGTGCTGTGAACTGGAGAGATGCTAAGTTACTTCTGCAAGCCAGTGAGAAATCCAGGAAGATTGTGGAATCCTACTTCACCCCTGGGAAAGACCTTCATTTTTCATTCACACATCTTGTGTGTCGCACAGCTGCAGAAGGTAAGGAACTCCTTCTTGACCTTTCTGTACACATATTAAGAATCTGCAGCATAACTGCTCCACAGTGATGAAGAGTCTTCTCTATTAATAAATGTCATTCATTGAACTACTGTATTTTAAGCCTGTAATATGTTAACAGTTGTAAACTGATTACTATAAAATGAGCAATTAATAGATCTGTTAAAAATGGTGCAAACAATTTAGACAAATTCATCTGGAAGACTGAATACAGGGCACATATATGGTTCCATCATCTGCGGTGCATACAGTTCTCTTCCAAGAGGTGAGAAAGCCCCAGACC
>NW_024845706.1:0-1035 GCF_019175285.1 Sceloporus undulatus
GGTGGAGTGGGAAGCAGGTGATCTCATGTGTAGACAATTTTTTTTTTAAATTAAGCTTTCGATTGCTTAGGCACTCTGTCGGGTGCTCAAACATAACAAATTGCTACATTGACCTCCAAACACAGTAAACACATTACGCCCCCTTGCAACCTCCCCCCTGCTCCACATTCATAGATCGACGTGTGAGGAGATCCATTGAACACCATTTTAAACTATTATTTTTTCTTTTTTTTTACATGCCTGCTCGATCACCCCCAAACAGCCCAGGGAGCAATGGGGGAGGCAAAGGGACTGGGGGGGATGGAGGCTCTTTTTTCCCTTTCCCAGAGGGAGTATGGGAAGGCACAGGAGAGCTGGGGAGGCAAAGGGATTTGGGGGGATAGAGGCTCCCTTTTCCCTTTCCCAGAGGGAGTCTGGGAAGACACAGGAGAGACGGGGAGGCAAAGGGACATGGGGGGAATAGAGGCTCCTTTTCTCCTTTCCCAGAGGGGAAAAGCGCCTAAGCAATTGATTGGCTGTGACATCAAGGCACTTGATTGACAGTTGCTTTTAAAAAAAAAGAAGTTCCAGAAGGGCAATGAGAATGGGGAGCAAAAAAGTCTGCTTCAAATTACAACCGAGAAAATTTCAATGGGAACGAGAACATGGGTCAAAAAACCCCAAGCCCGTTTGCCCCCTTTCGTAATGGGAACAAGAGACCAGATTCAAATGACTCGGAAAAAAAATCTGACTCAGAATCACAGCAATATAAGCCGCTTTTTTGCCTAGTGGGAATGGGGCCTATGAAATGGGATTGCAGAAAGGGAGAAAAAGGAAAGTACTTCTGTTTTGGACATGCTCACCTTCAAGGAAAGCCTATTTCAAGAGAAAAAGAAACATTTCCCCAGTCTTGCCACAGATGAGCTAGAAGAACAAATTCCAGTTAAGTTGTTCTGTGAAATGTTTTTAGCAGGAAAGGGAAATGGAAGTTTTCCTGGGAAATTTTTGTCACCTCATGCTTTTTCTTTAAGACAAAGTTGTGGTGAGAGCCAGTAT
>NW_024845707.1:0-1035 GCF_019175285.1 Sceloporus undulatus
CTGGATGGCCATCTGTCAGGGATGCTTTGATTGAGAGTTCCTGCACGGCAGAATGGGGTTGGACTGGATGGTCCAACTCTATGATTCTGTGATTCTATGTCTGCAATTTCTCATACCTCACTTGAGCAAGTGACAAATTTTAGGACTCATAAATATTTGAGCTGCATTGAGAAAACCAAAAAGTCCCATATATTTAACAAACAGCAATGAGCTTTCATCACATCTCTCCTTGATACCTCCTTGTGCAATGAATTTGACGTACATGGAAGTAACTCCGGGTTACATATAGATATGTCAAAAACAGGATGCTAGTGATATAAAGCTTTCATTGCTATTCAGGTCACGAAAGATAGAGTTGAATCTCCAGAGGAATTCTTGTTCAGCTGTTTTATGTTGGTATCAGTTGATATACCCACCAGGAGGATCCTAGCCCATAGTGTGGTAAAAAGTCTTTCTCCCTATTCAAAGGTACATACAAACAACAACTGGTTCATAGTCAATCTATGTGGCCACAAAAAAACTATGGATGCCGTCCGTGAAAGTCTTGGACTTCAACAACTGGTTCCACAGCATCAATACTCCTTTTATGTTCAGAGTAAAACCCAGAGTGGATTTGGTGTCCCACCGACATGGGATGCACCAGACACTACTGCACCATTCCCTACATTGGGAAGAGTTATCATAAAAGGTTCAATCTGGGGTGTGTAAAACATTAGACCCAATTTGGCACAAATAGTTGATCGGGGGTCATGGAAGAATACAGCCTGTTGTATATCTACCCTTATGGCTGCCTTTGTTAAGGAATTTGCACCACATCGTAAAACCCCAGTGCCTGAACATTGGTATAATGCATTTTCTTTTTATCCTTGTGGTAAGCGGTTGGAGGGAAGTTATCAAGATCTTTGGAGATGAGTTTGGTTTCAGACACATGCAGGCAGCGGTTCCTTTGAAAGCAAGGGAGAGGTAAAACCTGAAAACACCCAAAAGGAAGGCGGTTGCAAACTGAGGTTTTACCTGGAACCGAAAACAAAAGCA
>NW_024845708.1:0-1035 GCF_019175285.1 Sceloporus undulatus
GCGACTTCTGGACTCTTAGGACACGTGCATAATTGAAACACCATACCACCACTGTGTCTCGAAGCAGCTTTATTTTGGCTGTCTGTAACAGGCCTATATTTATCTCATTATATTTCCTGTATAGTGGTTATATTTCCTTTATAGTGAAATTAGTTTGTGTGTGTGTGTGTATAGTTGCCTCTCAACTAATGGTGATCCCATGAATTTCATGAGGCTTTCTTAGGCAAGAAATTCCCAGAGGTGGTTTTGCTAGTTCCTTCCTGTGAAATACAACCGATAGCATCTGGTATTTGTTGGTATTCTCCCATTCAAGTATTAACTAGGGCTGACCCTACTTAGTTCAAAGATAAAATAAGATTGGGTGCCTTTAAGGTATCTGGCCTCCAGTTATCCTGTACATTAATATTTCATCTTTGATGTTCCAAATACTGCTACAAAGAAGCAGGTATGAACACAGGTTTCTCCCCCATGTGCCATTTCCTATACAATTATATATGGGAGCAGCAGCTGAGATTGGAGCCTTTTCATCCCACACAATTACAACATTGACATTCCATTTGAACTTCCCTGACTGGATCTTATGAAATCTTGGCATTTGTAGTTTAGTAGGACAGTAGATCTCTCTGGAAGAGAATTCTATATACCTGTACCTTTCCCTAAGCTGCAAACTCCAGGATTCCTGTCAGGCTCCCAATTGCTACCCCCAAACAACAAGAGGCTGTGCTTCCTAAAAGTAACAGCTTTATTGAAAGGTAAAGGTATAGGCAACAGAAGTGACTTCTTTGTCAGGAATGAAGATACATAGGTACAGATGGGTTATATAGTCCCACGAGCAGACCCACCCCCATTAAGCAATAAAGTTAATTAATTGGAGCAGTCTTTCCCGCGCAGTGAGGAATCTCCACCCAGATGACGTAGTGTCCTCTCGTCCGGCCTCCCCGGCCTGTTCCCAAAACAATTAAGTTCTCACCAAGTGTTATCTCCTCCATGCACCTGTGGCCTTGAAGCCCAGACATCCACCCCTACTAAACTAAG
>NW_024845709.1:0-1035 GCF_019175285.1 Sceloporus undulatus
TAATTTAAACAGCATACCACCAAAGTGACCTGAAGCAGCTTTATTTTGGCCTGTCTGTACGGGCCAAAGGCAGCATAGAAATGAAATAAATAATAATAGAGGGAAAGCACATGTTTTGCATGCAGAAAGCCCCAAGTGCAAGCTTCAGGTAGAGTTTGGAAAGAATCCTCTTTGAAATCTCACAGAAATAGTCAACATTGTCAACACTGACAATTCTGGGCTAGGGTGTTGATGAGATTTTATATTGGTTTAACTGTTTTTAGATTGTATATGGTTTATATTGTGATTTTAAATAATTAATTTAGAATTATTGTTGATTGCATAATTTGACTGTAATCCCGCTTCGATCCATTGAGAGAGGCGGGACAATATAAATAAAACATTATTATTATTATATTATTATATGGACAAATGATGTGACTCAATACAGGCGAATCTTGATTTATATCAGGGTCATGTTGCTGGACCCTGTAATTTGAGACTGACTTCAATAGAGAGAGGCAATTCCACATAGAAGCATGGGACACAAAGGATGAGCTGAAGTAGTCATAAAGTTAGTGTCAAGTTCAGCATTTAAGCCAATTCAAAAATTCAGGCTTCAGTAGCTAAAACTTAGCAGACCTTTATTCAATTCAATACTACAATTCCATACCAGAGACATTCATTTTCTGAACTAAACAACAAGCACAAACATTCTGAACTAAACAACACAAACTACAGTTATTTTCAGATTTGTGGGTTCTCCATTCTCATGCATTGCAATTAATAAACACATCCCCACTTACTGTTCCTACTTTCCCCCTTTTTTATTCTTAACACCCAGCACTTCTCACAAGAATGGCACTGAGGCCTCCCCCAGAATTATCACAGTACTTGTGATGAAATCATCATGTCTCTTCAATACTGTTTTACTACTACATATTTGTTGTTGTGTGCCTTCGAGTCATTTCAGATTTATGGTAACTCTAAAGCAAACCTATCACAGGGATTTCTTGATGACTTTCTTCAGAGGGTGTTTGCCATTGCCATCCTCTG
>NW_024845710.1:0-1035 GCF_019175285.1 Sceloporus undulatus
CTCCACAGCAGAATTCCTGCTTGGCAGAAAAGCATTGCCATTTGCCCACCCACTCTGCCCTCCTGTGATGATTCCTTGAGAGCAAAGCCCTGTGCGTGGCCCTTACTCCCAGGGAGTCCCTTAAAAGAACTATTCTTCCGCTGCCACCACTCAGTGAATTATCAATGAACTATATTTCCCAAGCACAATAAACTATATTTCCCAAGCACACACTGAGACTTGCTTGAGAGAGAGATCTAGTTTCCTGTCTTGCTAACCCACAGCAATCAGTAACCGAGATAAGGCACATGTACAGGAGCACAGAGATAGCAGATGCTTTTAAAAGAAAGAAGTTTATTTTAAAGAAATAGTATAGAATAGGAAGGTATCACTCATGCCAGGCCTCCTTGCCTTGCAGGTCAGAAAACACAGTTACAAAGATATTCACTTCAGGCAAGCTATTAGATAAACATAACCAAAACCTAGACGTACTGACTAACACTGTTCCTAAGCTACTCACACAATGATGGGATTTGCAGTCCTTGTGGAGTTCTTGGAATCAGGGAGTTGGCTCCTTGCCAACTCTACCTGCATGCCAGAGCCGGTCCTCCGGCTGCTCAGAGGACAGACCTCTGGGTTCCCCAAACACAGCCAAGATGGAGAACAAAGGACACCTGGTCCTACAGGGGTATTTAAAGCCCTCTCTTGGAATCTTTTTGAAACTGCCGCTCTGGCACTGTTGATTGGCCAAGTGAGCCTTACGTCAGCTATGATGTAGCTGCTCATTAGCATGTGATGTCATCTCTCATTAGCATGTATCTCCTCCCAGATTAACCCTTTGTAGTTCAGGAGAAGTTCTCAGGTGACTGGGAACCCAGCCACCACACCTCCTCTCTTCTATGAGGGTCACACTCTCTCAGCTTCAGGGGCAGCCCATGACAAAAGTCCTCTTTGCCTCAGATGCTGCTGCCGAATAACCACCGGAGACCGTGTTGGAGGAAAGGCCACAACTTTATTAAGCAAACCATTGGTAGGGTTGGCACAAAGCATGAGGTC
>NW_024845711.1:0-1035 GCF_019175285.1 Sceloporus undulatus
AGGCTGGGAAGTCTCTGCTTTGTACATATAGCTCTGTCTCTCTGAGTATGTGTGTGTGTGTTTGCCTCTGTTCTTATGGCTGGGAATGGAGCTGAGGACTGAGGAGAGAAAAAAGTGTCTATTTTGTGCAAATTCACAACTTCTGTCCATCAGTGAGTCCAGTGTGTTGAAACAGCAAAGAACTTTATTAAGAACACAAAGTAAGAAACTCAGCTTTTACATCAGAGCTGCCCTCCCCAAGCCAAAGAATATATTAAATCCCTAAAACCAAAAACTCCAACCTCTTCCAAACCTAGCCCCCACCTCCAATTCCCACAGTCTACGCCGCATAGGTAAAAAAGCCTCCTTTGCCATGCCCAGAAACTAGCCCTCTTTATGTTAATACGGACTACCAACCTTCTTCATCCAACATCCCACAAATTCCAAAAGCTATCATTCCCTTAACTATTCTAGCCAGCTGCAACAAATCCCACCCCTCTATCTAGCTAATCTATTCCACAACCCATAATCCCCAGCCAAATTTATAAACTAAAATAAAGAAATATACTAATAGCAATTAAAATCAAAACTTAACAAAATATAACTTTAAAACTGAAACAGACATATAGACACACAAACCTAACACACAAAATCACAAGGGCCTTTTCTTATCACCAGCATTGCATTGAAAATATATTATTTGTATTCCTTCTTGAGAAAAATAATGTCATTTCACTTCTGGGATTTGTGTGGCTTCTCTCCAGTGTGGACTCTATGATGTCTCACTAGGTTTGACCACTGAGAAAAACATTTCCCACAATGCTGGCATTTGTATGGATTCTCTCCTGTGTGGATTCTATGATGTCTCATTAAGTATGACGTCAAAGAAAAACATTTCCCACAGTGCTGGCATTTGTATGGCTTCGCTCCTGTGTGGACTCTCTGATGTCTCATTAAGTATGACGTCAAAGAAAAACATTTCCCACAGTGCTGGCATTTGTATGGCTTCGCTCCTGTGTGGACTCTCTCATGTGTCACTAGGTTTGACCTCTGAGA
>NW_024845712.1:0-1035 GCF_019175285.1 Sceloporus undulatus
GAAATGAAATGTCTGTATGTTTGACCCAGAATTATCTTGAAACCATCATGGTTAATTAAAACTCTGGCTGTTTGGTCTTTATAGATTTCTTCCAATCTTTTTTGATAGTTATTACACACATTCATAGTCTCTAAAATCTTTAGCATTATATCCCACCTAACCGAATCAAATGCTTTTTGTAAGTCGAGGAAAAACAAACCCGCCTGTTTCTCATTATGTGTATTATTCTAGTATATCCAATACATATCGTATACAGCCATTTTTGAACTACATTTAACAGTTTAATGTTCTCTGTACACCAGTGGCAGCTGATGCTGCAATGTGAGTGGGGTAGTAAATCTACTCAGCATTTTGATCTGAACTTTAAAGTGCAGAGTAAAATCTGGAGTGGATTTACCACCCCACAGACATCTCAGGCATCAGACACCACTCATGCACAAAGATCTAGAGGGTCTTGACTGAAGGTCAACCAAAAAAGCCAAAGCAATTCTGGGTTACATAAACGAGAGTATAGTATCCAGATTGAGGGAAATAGTAGTATCATTCTATTCTGCTTTGGTCAGCCGTCACGCGAAATACTGTGTCCAGTTCTGGGCATCATATTTCAAGATGGATATTGACAAGCTGGATAATGTCCAGAGAAGAGCATCCAAAATGATCAAAGCTCTGGAAACTAAGCCTTATGAAGAATGACTTAGGGATCTGGATATGTTTAGCTTGGAGAAGAGAAGACTAAGATGTGATTTGGTAGTCATCTTTAAATATCTGAAGGGATCTTATGTAGAAGCTGGAGCAAACTTGTTTTCTGCTGCTCCAGAAATTAGAACACAAGTCAATGGGTTCAAATTACAAGAAAAGAGAAGTTAAAGCCCTACATGGCTTGGGCCCAGAGTACTTGAGGGAACGCCTTCTTCCCTATTGTCCGTCTCGCATACTAAGGTCCTCTGGAAGAAATCTACTACAGCCAAAAAAATCTAGGCTAACATCTGTCTCCCAGAGGGCCTTCTCTACTACTGCTCCTAAACTATGGAACGA
>NW_024845713.1:0-1035 GCF_019175285.1 Sceloporus undulatus
CTTAGATATGAAAAAGAAGAAAAGGTCACTTATAACTGATTTTCTTTGAATAGTAATTTCTATAACTGTCCTATTTTCATTCCCACACCTCACCTATCCATAAAATTAATAAGTCACTGTCTGGCAATTATAAAAGGAAATATTAGAGACCTGTCATTCCACTCCTTAAAGTTTATCAAACCCAAAGCCAACACAGTGTTACACTGCAAATAAATTCAGCACTTTAGTTCTAGACAGTATGACATGATCCAGTGGGTTTTTGTAGGTGGTCATAGTATGGAGGACACCAAGGGACCTTACAATACTATGTATGCCAAAGTGTCTTACACACTTATGGTTGGAAATATGAAATGTCTCGAACAATGTGTAAATATTACAATGTATCGATGATGGATATGTAGTACAGTACATACTTTAAATTCAGAAGAGCTTTCATGTCAGCAAGGTTTAACATCTTACCATCAGCAGTCCTGGAGGGCAGATTTAAAAAGATCCCTTACGAACACAGATACTGTCCTTGTGGCTTGGAGGAAATTGAAAATATTAATCATGTTCTCTTTGGCTGTTCTTTGTACACAGAAATACGTGCTTTATATATAACACCAATTGTGTTGCAGTTTCCAGGCAGACAAGATAAATTTTATACAAATTTTCTACTTGCAGATCAGAAAGTAGGTATAACACAAGCTGTTGCACAATTTTTGCAGCTGCCATTGCAAATCGTAAACAGTTTGTTAAACAGATGTAATATGTTATAATGTAATCTCAAAATCTGTATAGATGGCTTGATTTAACGGTAAAATTTGTAAATGAGGAGGCATGGCCGTATTTTACCATACCATCAAACTAATCTAGTTGGGGACTAAAGTCTAATGAAGTTACCCCAATCAGTTGCATCTGATTAATGGCATTTTGTAGTTTAACTCTTGCTTGGATAGGGGATATGATTGTGATTTTGAACTTATATGTCTTGAATGTGGTGCTCTATTACACAATATGATAGAGTTGTTTGCGAGGTGATGGCAGCCTACTCAT
>NW_024845714.1:0-1035 GCF_019175285.1 Sceloporus undulatus
TGTTGTAGGTTATGATCTGCTCTTGGCCCCATTTTCAACCCCAAAATGCAAGCTAATGCATCCTGTATCCCCCACTCCTTGCCACCCCAGAATGCCTCATACACAGGTAACAGCAACAACAACAACAACAACAACAACAACAACAACAACAACATTAATTCCTCACCTCGGAATGCCAGAAAAGGATGCTTTTTTTTCTTTCCCTAGGCCTTAGGGACATTAGCAAAAGCTGTATCAATTTGCCAATTTACATAATTGGAAAGAGAAATATTACATTCGATTGGTAATTCATTCATTCGCATTGCAGCAGTCATTCCAAAGGAAATAATAGGCTACCCCTCAGAGACACTAGCAAAAGCTGTATCAATTTGCCAAGTTGCAACATTACATTCGATTTGTAACATTCATTCGCATTGCAGCAGTCATTCCAAAGGAAAGAATATGCACATAGACAGCTAAAAATAATTTAAAAAAAATCCAAAGGGAAAAGGTCTCTGTTGGATCGCAGAGGCTTCCCTTGCTGTAGCGCCCTGCCCTGCCCTGAATTGATCCTTGCTCTTGCTCACGTTCTATCTATCTATCAATCTATTGCCAAAAACATGCACATTTTTTGCCAAAAATAATAATAAAAAAATAAAAATCAAAGTGAAATGGTCCCTTGGCCTCCTCTGCCCCCCCCCCCACCTGCCCATCAGTCACCCCCTTTTTGCCTCCTCCCACCCTTTGCCTCCAGATCCTGCTTTTTCCTTTGGCTCTTTCCTCCTCCCCCTCCCTCGGATGAGGGGAGGAAACGCTCTGACCTCTGCTCGCTCCCTGACCTTAATACCTCCCTGAATTTGCCCCGATCATGATCGAGGGCAAATTCATATTTTGCGGAACCCGGGTCTTTTCAGAAAAGACATATTTTAGCCCGATTCCCGATAACCCGCGGTAAGGGGCATTTCCTTGTGCAAGCCTCGACATGGATTGTGAAAGAATCGGGCTCAATATGAACTTCATGTGGAAGAATCGATTTCAAAACCGGTTTAAAAGGTA
>NW_024845715.1:0-1035 GCF_019175285.1 Sceloporus undulatus
TTAAATGAGGAAAACGCGGATTTGAATTTTAACCCGCTTCTGGATTCGATTTCTAGTGGGAACGATTCCGGGTTGGTCTAGAACTGTTCTAGATTTAAACCGAATCCTAATGGGCACGCTGCCTATTGAAATCGATTCAGAACGCGGTGTATCCCCTAGTGGGAACAAGCTCTTTATGTGCAACAGAGGATCTTGTCCTGAAACCAATGCTGAAGGAAGAATCAATGGCCAATCTCAGCTTTTGTACATGGGATGGGAAAGGAATCATGTCATTGCTTCCTTTAGGCAGCCAAGTGCCTTATGGCAGCCCTGATTAAAGAGACCAAAAACAAGTAAGCAAAGAAGCTGGATTCCTATCCTAAAGAGAGCATAATGTGAGCACAGTGGACCCTTGTTATAGGTTAGAGTTTGGTTCCAAGATCCCCCATGAATAACAAAATCCGTGGATGCTCAAGTCCCATTAAATATAATGACATAGCAAAATGGTGTCCCTTACAAAAAAAAAATGGAAAATCAAGGTTTGATATTTGAAATATATACTTTTTTGAACATTTTCAAACTGTGGATGCTTGAATCCATGTATAAAACCGTGTAGAAGAAGGGCCGACTATATAAGGTTTTCAGCTTTACCCTCTACGTGTTTACTCACAAGTCAGTCTTGCCCTATTCATTAGGAGATACTACCATGTACAAACACTGGTTTTCAGTTCCAGCTCCACTGTCAGAATATGGGCCAATAAAACCTTTTTATACCGGCACAAAAGTCAGCTAAAGAAAAATCACCTGCATTTTTCAATATGGGTCAAAATATATTTTTGTAAAAAATGTAGCCATTTTTAAAGTTTCCTAATTTTATTATCCAATGAGCAGTTACTGGAGAATAAATCCAATTGAACACTACAAGGTTTCTGCATAAATGTGTATAGGATCAAGCTAGTACAGTATCATTGTATGTCAGTCAATTTGGTACTTTATTTATTTAAAATATTTTTATTTATAGCCTTTATAACATACAAATAAAACATAGCGAATAGT
>NW_024845716.1:0-1035 GCF_019175285.1 Sceloporus undulatus
GCAGAGGACAGAATAGGGGAATTTCAGCACAGAATAAGTAAAGAGATAGTACAGGAATACCTGGTTAATCTAAATGAATATAAGTCTCCAGGACCAGATGAACTACATCCAAGGGTATTAAAAGAATTGGCAAATGTAATATCAGCTCCATGGGCAATAATCTTTGAAAACTCCCGGAGAACTGGAGAAATCCCAGCAGACTGGAGGAGGGCAAATATTGTCCCCATCTTCAGAAAGGGGAAAAAAGAGGATCCCAACAATTATCGTCCAGTTAGTCTGACATCAATACCAAGAAAGATTCTAGAGCAGATCATTAAACTGAGAATCTATGAACATTTAGAAGGAAATGCCATAATCACAAAAAGTCTACACGGGTTTCAGAGAAACAAGTCATGCCAGACAAATCTGATCTCTTTTTTTGATAAAATTACCAGTTTGGTAGATGAAGGGAATTCTATGTATATAGTATATCTTGATTTCAGTAAGGCCTTTGACAAGGTTTCCCATGACATTCTTGCAAACAAGCTTGTAAAATGTGGACGAGACAAGGTATCTTTTACATATATTTGTAATAGGTTGACCAGCCAAACCCAAAGGGTGCTCAACAATGGCCCTTTTCATCCTGGAGAGAAGTGACCAGTGTGCTATTGAACATCTTTATTAATAACTTGGATGACAGTATTGGGGGCATAATTATCAGATTTGCAGATGACACCAAATTAGGAGGAGTAGCTAATACCCCAGAGGACAGGATCAACATTCAAAATCTGAATAAACTAGAAAACCGGGCTAAAGCTAACAAAAATAAATTCAACATGGAGAAATGTAAGGTACTTTACATAGGGCACAAAAATGAAATGCACAGATACAGGATGGGGGACACCTAGCTGAATGAAACTACATGTAAAAGGGATCTAGGAGTTCAAGTAGACCACAAGTTGAACAAGAGTCAACAGTGGCATGCGGCAGCTAAAGAGGCCAATGCAATTTTAGTCTGCATTAATAGAAGTATAGCATTTGGTCAGGCCCCACCTG
>NW_024845717.1:0-1035 GCF_019175285.1 Sceloporus undulatus
GCATGAGGTCGCCATGGCCCCGGCACAAACGGTGCAGGTGCGGCTGCAGCCCAGTTTTTTGGGCCCATCTGAGGCCCAAGCCACCTATCCTTATCCAACCTGCTCAGGACTTGCAGAGTCATAGCCATGACTTCCTTGATTGAATCTATCCATCTGGAACATGATCTTTCTCTTTTCCTGTTGCTTTCTACCTTATTAAGCATTATTGTCTATTTTAGTGAGTTGTGTCTTCTCATAATGTGGTCAAAGTACGACTGCCTCAATTTAGTCCTCATGGCTTCTAGGAGAGGTAAGGTTTGATCCATAGAACTCTTCTCCAGCATTACATCTCAACTGTTTTGATTCTCTTCATATCTGCTTTCTCCACTGTCCAGCTTGAAGGCACATAGCACCAAGAATTCCCTTGAATATTAAATGCTCTGGAAGCCTAGGATGATGACTATATCAAAATAAAGAGGTAGTGGGTTATGTATGTATTTTGCATTACTCTCAGTTCTCCAGATTAGTGTACTAGAAGAGGTCACAAAAGCAGAGATTTTAAAATTTGCCAGGTGACCATATTTATTGATATGGATCTTAGGCTAGGATGTCATTAATTACTTTTATTGGCATGCTTCAGTTGTCATTCAGTTCAAATTCTTTAACTAATTGATTCACTTAGTGAATTAAATTGGTTAGTTGGTTTGTTGTTGTTCATGAGAGAAGGGATTCTTCTCCCAAAATGGTCAGACTCAAAAGGGCCTTCCCACATAGGGTTGCCATCCCCGAGGACCTCCAAACTGGGACAAATGTAGGACAATGTTTTAAAATGTAGGACCTTTTTTAAAAAAAAAAATCCTGGCCAGGAAATTAAAAAAAAGGTCCTACATTTTAAAACATTGTCCAGTGCCTCGCTGGGGCCTGGGAGACAGTGTCTCACAGGCCCCAGTGAGGCCTTGGAGGACTCCGCGATCGTGGAGCCACTTGAAGGCTTCGCCGGGGCCTTGGGGGACAGTGTCTCCCAAGCCCCCGGCGAGGCCTTCCAGGGCTCCGCGA
>NW_024845718.1:0-1035 GCF_019175285.1 Sceloporus undulatus
CTACATGCACATTTCTTCCCTCTCTTGCTCTTCACATTAGCTTTATCGCTTTTTAAAAGTAACAATGCAAAGTAAAAATATACTATAAGGTTTTCAGTTACATATTGTGGTGTTCTAGAATTACAGCAAAGAGGATAAAGAAGATAGTAATTATTCATAAATGTTATTAGTATCAGATATATTCAAATATCTGAACAGAACTTTCTTGTTGTTGTGCCTTTAAGTGATTTCTATCTTATGTCGACCCTAAGAAAAGCCTATCAAGGACTTTTCTGGGGCTGAGAGTGTGTGACTTGCCCAAGATCACCCAGTGGGTTTCTATGGCTGAGCAAGGAATCAAATCCTGGTCTTCAGAGTTGCAGTCCAACATTCAAACCACTACAACATGCTGGCTCTCTTTCTAGTAGCATGTTTATTTGTGTAATTACTTCCACCACAAACAAGGCAACTATGAGGCATTTCCCAAAAATATGGCTAGAGAATCATTAGCAGTATTAAACTGCCAGCAATTACCTGATTTTGGTAAGGTTTTCTTAAGAAGACTTGTGGTGACTGACCAATATAATCAAAATGACAGCTTCTGTTGTATAAGACACAGTTGAAGGTTTAAGATACTTGTACATTAATTTCATCTTTTATTTCATGCCCCTTACAAGTTCCTTCTTAGAATGAAATGATGTATCATGGCAAATTCATGTTGACAAACCAATAGTTGCCAGTGTCACAAAGGCAGAGGTGTGTGTGTGTGTGTGTGTGTGTGAGAGAGAGAGAGAGAGAGAGAGAGAGAGATGTGGGATGTTTCTCTTCTTGCCTACAGAAGTGGAGAACTTCACATGCACCAAGTGCAAGTTGGTAGCACTCTTGGAGGAGAAAGTGCAGCAGCTGGAGTCCAGAGTAGCTACACTTCAGCATATTAGGGAACAAGAGGATTTCCTGGACACAACAGAACTAGCGATCTTGGATGAGTACCACGCAGAGGAATATGCTGGGGTGGAAGAGATCACTTGCCAAACAGAGGAGGCAGAAAGCTGGAGG
>NW_024845719.1:0-1035 GCF_019175285.1 Sceloporus undulatus
TCTTGGTCGAGGCTAGTATCAAGGCTTCTACCCAGATCCCTCCCGGGCGTGGTGGACCTATTAGGATGGTCCACCCTCGAAGGCTGATGGAACCCAAAAGGTTCCAAGAAGCCCTAGAGGGGTATATGGTTGGAACTGATGGTGACTCTGTTGATGCCCTGACTAACATCTGGGATACTGATCTCTCCAGGGCTATACACAGTATTGCTCCCAAGCGTCCTCTCAGGCCTGCTTCCAAAAAACAGCCCTGGTATACAGAATACCTCTGGGAAAGGAAGCGGGTTCTGCGATGACTAGAGCGCGACTGGCGAAGACATCAGGACTTAGCCAACAAGGCACTCTTAGACTCTCTTTTGAAGGCCTATGGAGTGGCAATAAGTGCAGCTAAGAAGTCGCGTCCAGCAGAGCTGTTCAGAGTAGTGAGCTTACTCAACTGCCTCCCCCCCTGAACCCTATATTGGAACCATCTAAAGCCTGCTGTGATGAGTTTAATAACTTCTTCGCAGGGCTGATCTCGACGCCAGTATTAGTTCAGAATCTAGGGTAGAGGTGTCCAGAGCTTCCGTGGACCCTGTTGTACTGGATCATTTTGAGTCTGTAAGTACCGAGGATGTAGACAAGATTCTTCATAGCGTTAGGAAGACGACGTGCTCTCTTGATCCCTGTCCTTCTTGGTTGGCAGCTCTGGGGGGAACGGCTGTGACAGAGATGTTACGCCGGATTATTAATTCATCTTTTAGGGAAGGGCAGTTTCCATCGAGCTTATAAACGGCTGTAGTAAAACCTTTACTAAAAAAGCCCTCCCTAATTCGAAACAATTATCGGCCTGTTTCGCTGCTGCCGTTTTTAGGGAAGGTGATCGAGAGGGTGGTTGCCTTCCAGCTTCAAAGGGTCTTGGATGAAACGGATTTTCTGGACCCATTTCAAACCGGTTTCCGGGTGGGTTTTGGAGTTGAGACTGCCATGGTTGCCTTAGTTGATGATCTCCATCTGGGCATGGACAGGGGAAGCGTGTCCCTGTTAGTGCTTTTGGAC
>NW_024845720.1:0-1035 GCF_019175285.1 Sceloporus undulatus
TCTTTCTTCAGGCTAGCCCTGGTGGAGCTGGGCCTGCCTGGTCACTCCTTCACAGGCTGAAGGATGACAGTTATCATGGAGGGCGGGCTCTCTTTCTTCGGGCTAGCCCTAGTCAAGCTGGGCCTGCCTGTTCACTCCCGCACAGGCTGAAAGATGACAGTTATCATGGAGGGAGGGTTTTCTATCTTCAGACTAGCCCTGGTGGAGTTGGGCCTGCCTGGTCTCACATTCACAGGCTGAAGGATGACAGCTATCATGGAGGGGGGCTCTCTAGTCCTGGTGGAGTTGGGCCTGCCTGGTCACTCCTTCACAGGGCTAAGGATGACAACTATCATGGAGGGAGGGCTTTCTATCTTCATGCTAGCCCTGATGGAGCTGGGCCTGCCTGTTCACTCCCTTACAAGCCGAAGGATGACAGTAATCATGGAGGGAGGGCTCTTCATCTTCATGCTAGCCCTGGTGGCGTTGGGCCTGTCTGTTCACTCCCGCACAGGCCAAAGAACGACAGTTATCATGGAGGTTTTTCTATCTTCAGACTAACCCTGGTGGAGCTGGGCCTGCCTGGTCACTCCTTCACAGACTGAAGGATGACAGTTATCACGGAAGGACGGTTCTCTTTCTTCAGGCTAGCCCTGATGGAGCTGGGCCTGCCTGGTCCCTCCCTCGCAGGCTGAAGGATGACAGTTATCATGAAGGGAGGGTTCTCTATCTTCAGGCTTGCCCTGGTGGAGCTGGGCCTGCCTGGTCACTCCCTCACAGGCTGAAAGATGACAGTTATCATGGAGGGAGGGCTCTATTTCTTCAGGCAAACCCTGGTGGAGCTAGGCCTACCTGGTTACTCTTTTACAGGCCAAAGGATGACAGTTATTATGGAGGGAGGGCTCTCTTTCTTCAGACTAGCCCTGGGGGAGCTGTGCCTACCTGGTTACTCCTTCACAGGCTGAAGGATGACAACTATCATGGAGGGAGGGCTCTCTTTCTTCAGGCTAGCCCTGGTGGAGCTGGGCCTGCCTGTTCACTCCCTCACAGGCCGAA
>NW_024845721.1:0-1035 GCF_019175285.1 Sceloporus undulatus
CAGACTAACCAAGTGAATTGCAATTGATGTTGTAGTATGCAGGATGATTGATGCAGGAAGCCATTTGCTGAGGCAGGGTAACTAAGCTGTAGGATATATAGAGGACCTGATTGTTTAAAGATGTTTAAGGGTGCCTGTATGAAAGTATTAATTAATTTTGGAACTTAATGGCTGCATATTCAAGTAAAGGAGCTAGGTTGATGGTGACGCAAGTAAGAAAGAAGTTCTTTTACCAACCGGAATGGAAGGAGGTCCGAAGGAAGAAGGGTCCAGGAAGATCGACAGTTGAGGTGTAATTTTACACCCCAATGTTTTATTTTCTGTTATATGTTAGACGTTATGCATACATATTTGACAGATTGTACAAGCATGATTTTTGTAAACAAAGTTATTTTAATTGGAAAATTTCAATAAAGATTATAAAAAAAAAAAACTACAAAAAAAAATTATGATTAAGAAACTTATTCCTCCCCTCCATTCCTATACCACCCCTTATTTGCTGTTATAGCTAGATTCTTTTCACTGGAATTAACTTGAACAAAATTGACTCGTGCCTGCCATCTCTCTAGCATTTTCTCACCATCTGTGTCATGAGATCACCATATCGCTGCAATAGCCATTTCTACTGTACAGTATAACCCATCACATGAATTTAACAATATTTTATGGTAGGAAAGGTGCACTTGCAACTCTTGATACTGAGAAATATTTTTCATATTGTTGAGGTTTTATAGCAGATGTGGCAACAGAATTCACCTCCAAAACTCAGAGTGGATAAAAACACAACCTCCCACACAATGCTTGCAGTGGATAATGACTCAGTAGGATTTTATTTAGTTATCTGAGCAACCAGTATTGTATTCATACAAGCTGTATAAAAATATAGAGTGTTCTTGAGCATACTGTCTTTTAGTCTTGGTTACAAAACAAATAGTCCTTGAATCTTAGTCCTTTAGCAATCTTCCAAGTAGTCTTTACAGTATCAGTATAAGTAGAAATTACAGCATACCTTTATAAATCATTCCTCAGCTTTTT
>NW_024845722.1:0-1035 GCF_019175285.1 Sceloporus undulatus
GTTTTGGACCTAAAATCAGTGATGTCGTATATCAGCAATCATTTATTAATATCCTGAGACTTGAGACTGCTTAGAAAAGTTAAAGCACATAGAACACATAGAACACATAAAATAACATATTATATAAAAGCAAAAATAAAAATAAACTCTCAACAGAATTAAATTAAAAGCAAGTCCGTTAAAATAGAAAAATACAGATAATATAGGACATTGTTTAGTGCTTTTCATGTGAACAATCAGTGTTCAAAAGTCCCCTCTTTCCAAAAAGTCTTTACTTAGGTATGGGAGGACAGCAAGGAGGACACCATCTAATCTCTCTAGGAGGAGAGTGCCCTCTTCTGTATCACCACCATATGTACGTATGTGAGAGAAAATTGTACATTTATGGATTCTTCTCTAGGATACTATGGTCAGTGACTCTATTTAGGGTTGCTGACTCTTGAAATCCAACTTTCTCACCCATGAGTGAGGAGAGGGAGGTGTTTGGAAATTGATTTCAGAGGCTGAACCTAACAGATGGAGGTGAAGTCTCTGTGAGCTGAAAGAAGAGCCCACTTTGGCTATCGCACATGCTAATCTGTCCTATAGATTCATAGAGTTGGAAGTGACCACAAGGGCCATCTAGTCCAACCCCCTGCCATGCAGGAACTCACAATCAAGGAATCCTTGACAGATGGCCATCCAGCCTCTGTTTAAAGATCTCCAAGTAAGGAGATTTGAGATAAATTAAGGAATTCCCCTAATTAGAAACTTCCTAACACACCACCCATATACGTCAGCCAATTACAAATCCATCTAACAGTTGCATTCTCTAGCCCATATTTTACTAGCTTGTTTGCAAGAATATCATGGGGGACCTTGTCAAAGGTCTTAATGAAATCCAGGTATGCTATATCTACAGCATTCCTTTAGATTGTAAGCCTGAGGGCAGGGAACCGTCTAATTAAAAAAACTGTATGTACAGCGCTGTGTAAATTTACAGTGCTTTATAAATAAAGGTTAATAATAATAATAATAATAATAATAATAATAATA
>NW_024845723.1:0-1035 GCF_019175285.1 Sceloporus undulatus
TCATAGCGGTGAACAGCAAGTAAGCTAATTAGCAAGTAAGCTAATTTTCCCCCAACAGTCTGGGTACTCATTTTAGCGACCTCGGAAGGATGCAAGCCTGAGTCGAGCTTGGGCCCTTTTGCTGGTCTAAAACTCGCAACCTTGTGGTCTTGAGTGAATGGCTGCAGTACAGGCATTTAACCACTTTCTCTTGGTCCCACCACCATCACAGGCTCACTTGGTGAGGACCCGAGACAAAGCCTTCTCAGAGGCTGCTCCCACTCTCTGGGACTGGCCTTTCCGTGCTTTCCTTCCATCCGCAGTCAAAGACGGTTTCGTTTTAAGCAGACTTTTAATGGTTAAGATTCTTATTTATTTGTGTGTTCATTTTTAATTTTTATGGCTTTTAAATGGTATGGTGTTTAATGTGGAGATTTTTAATTGTTTTTAGATTTTTATTGTAAATATTTTTAATTTTACTATTTTTGGAAGCCACTTTAGGTCCCATCTTGGGAGAAAGGCAGCATATAAATGAAGTAAATAAATGAATAAATAATTCAGCCAATCTGCCCCATTCACCATAATAGCTTCTCTACCACCACTGTTACTTCTTGTGCCCCGGTAGAAAGATAGCTTGCATCACTTACCTATCGGCACAGCATCTTAAAAGAAAAAGAAATGTTTCCAACAAAGGTAGCTGCTCAACCTATTCTTCTGCAACAAACAAAGTTGTGAAAGCAACTGTAAGGGGACAACTAAAAATAAGAGCTGGAAATCTGAGATGAGATCTCTTGTTTCTTAAAACAGTTTAATAGCAGTTGCTAACAGGAAAAGAGCTCAGTCTAATCACTACTGCAGTAATGGAGCAGAGGAGAGAGCCCTCCCTTCTCATATTTTTCTGCTAAAAATTCCTCTCCAGCTACTATTTGCCTCAATGGGGCAACATGCAAATATTTATGGCTTATAGCACTGAGAGGGATGGATTTTCATCAGGAAAATGGTGGGAGAGAATAAAAACACCCTTCCCAATTGGATTGCCCTTTTCTACATTGCCAC
>NW_024845724.1:0-1035 GCF_019175285.1 Sceloporus undulatus
GTCACTAAGGCAACTAGATGTTTCTGGATAGTTCTGGCTTATCCAAAAGATAGATAACAAAGGCGCGTTACAGACCACCCAAAATGAGCGGTCTGCCTGTGCCTTCATTTGCTGCGCGGAGGAGCCTCAACAGCCAAACCGCGAGGCTTCTCCGCGCTGCAAAAAAGAAGCCCCAAAATGGTGCTTCTTGTTGCGGTGCACTAATGATGACGCAAGGTGCCAATGGCGCACTTGCGACGTCATTAGTGCAGCGTGATGTGCAGACGCTATGCGTCCGTGACATCAAGATGGCGGCACCCATGTAGAATGGGTGCCACCATTTTGTATGTCTCCAGGACGTACTAGGGTTAGGGGCGTGTGTAAAGCACACCCTTTCCTAACCCTAGTACGTCCTGGGGACGTACTTTACGCCCATGCGGAACGGGCCATATTATAACAAAATTCTACTAGAATATTTTATCTCAGGGCCATCGCCATGTACACATGACAAACAGACCAGTATTTATAAAAAATATATATGCACAAATAGGCCCAATACAGATCGGCAAAAAATACTGTCCTGGGGCCGATTTAAGGGCTCAGGAGAGTGGAGCGCCCCATGCTCCTGAGCCCTACTGCACTCCCCCAGCACCATTTTGGTGTGCATGCCTTCAGAGGGGGTGCACACCAATGACATATGTTGTGTGCTGCATCCAAATGGTGCGGCGCAGAACGGATGTCACCGCACCACTCCAGGGTGCTAATGGCAGCAGAAAAAGGAGCAGCGTTTCACAGCTCCTTTTTCTGAGTGCATCATTGCTGCAACATGCGGTCACCATGGCAATAATACAGGGGATAAAGGGGTGGCTTCTGTCTGCCCCTTCCCTCCATAATAAAATAAATAAATAAATAATAAAACTTTTATTTTTATCCTGCTTTTCTGTGATAAGAGAATCAAAGAGGCTCACAACACATTAAAATATCCACAATCAATAATGTATCTCAAATTCCCCTTAAAACAGAATTAATCATAATACAATCAAAATTAGAGATTAA
>NW_024845725.1:0-489 GCF_019175285.1 Sceloporus undulatus
GCGGAAGCACCGCCCCTTCCTAACCCTAGTACGTATTGAATACGTACAAGATGGCGGCGCCCTGTTCATACGGGTGCCGCCATCTTTACGTATCGGACGCTGAGCGTCCGTACATGTCGCAGCCTTTATGACGTAGCGAGTGCGCCCCTGGCGCCTTGCTACGTCACAAACGTGACTCAAAAAGGAGCTCCATTGTGGAGCTTCTTTTTCGGTCCGCGCGGGAGCCGCGCCGTCTGAAGGCTCCGGCTCCCCCGCGGACCTATCGGCGGCAGTCTGTACCCCGCCATAGGCATCTTTGTCTTCATGTTGTTCTCCATGGTCCCTCTCCCACAGAAGCTGTGAGTAGGCCCAAAGCACCCTTAACCAAACACTGGAGGGGTGGTGATACCTATTTGCTGGTCCATAGTTACCTCCTGTACACTGGTACCCCGGGATACGAACGCGCCGCGATACGAAATTTCCGGGTTACGAAAAAAAAAATATTAATTA
>NW_024845725.1:589-1035 GCF_019175285.1 Sceloporus undulatus
GCTTTTTAAAATGGAGCCGCGGCGGAGCCGCGGCTTTTCCCCATTAGTGCCTATGGGGATTCGGCTAACGAAAAACTTCCGGGTTACGAAAATGGCGCCGGAACGAATTAATTTCGTAACCCGGGGGACGAGTGTATTTCTCCATAAAATATCTAGTGGCATGATATTCCCTTCCCCCAGTTCCATTTCTAGAGCTGGTTTATTATTATTATTATTATCATCATCATCATCATCATCATCATCATCATTATCCTTTATTTATAAAGCGCTGTAAATTTACATAGCGCTCTACATACAATCTTTTTAATTGGACGGTTCCCTGCCCTCAGGCTTACAATCTAAAAAGACACGACACAAAAGGAGATGGGAGTGGTGGTGGGGAAGGTGATGAGGGCCAGCAGTTCTTTTCTACCTCCAAGGCCTGGATCAGGGGAGATGGACTGGAG
>NW_024845726.1:0-1035 GCF_019175285.1 Sceloporus undulatus
AGTTGATGGGCCACTTGAAGGCATACGTGCACACACCTAGCTGGATACATTTTGCATAATAACAACATAGAAAGCTTCCTTGCATTGATTGAGACCATTGGACTCTATAACCCAGTATTGTAAACTCGAAATGGATCAGTGGCTTCCCAAGGTTTCAGGCAGATGATGATGTTGATGAAATATACATTTTTATTTCTTATCCATCTCCCTCTAAGGCTCAAGGCAAGATACAACATAGATTAAAATATAATCTATAACTAAACACATGAATCCATTTAAACACATAGGTTAAAACACATAAACATAGGATTAAGCCAGTGCTTCTCAAATAGTGGGGCGGGCCCCCCAGGGGAGGCGCGAGGCTCTGTAAAGCGGGGCGCAAGGCTCAGGATACAGTGTTATGCAGAGGTGTACTTATAACAATTTTATAGATAAATTATACTATTTACAGTCGCGTGGGGGGCGCGAAATGTTTTCTTCTTCCTAGGGGGGGCATGACAGAAAATAATTGAGAAGCACTGGATTAAGCTAACCATTCCCCATTAACATCATCCAGACATAAAATTTAAAAAGAAACAATTGAAAATTCATACTTTAAAATGGACTGCGTAAGCCTGCCAAAAGAGAGAAGTCTTCAACACTGTTTTAAATTCAGAAAGCAAGTTAACTTTAACTAACACTTTGGACTTTGCTTGAAAACTAACTGGCAGCCAGTGAAGTTGATTTAATATTGGTGTGATATGCAAACTCCTAGATGTATCAGTGGTCAATTTGGCTGCTGTATTTTGAATTAAATTGAAGTTTCTGAACTTGGTAGAAAGGTAGCCCAGTGCATTGCTGAAGTCCAGCTTTAGGATTCCTAGCATATGCACTACCACCTTTAGGTCTTCCAATTCTAGGAAGGGTTGCAATTGGCATATCATTCGAAGCTGATAATAAGCACTTCTCACCATTGCATCTTTCTGAGCCGATATGTGGAGAAATAGTTCCAGAAGCACTCCCAAGTTGTGAATGTAGTCTTTTAGGGGGAGTGTA
>NW_024845727.1:0-1035 GCF_019175285.1 Sceloporus undulatus
TGGAAAGTTTATCCGGCTCCATTTTTGTTTCCAACCTTTAAAAAAAAAACACTATTTAAAGCAGGGCTAAGGAAACTTTGACACTTTGGTCTAACTATATATGGAGGGCTACAGGATCTCCACTCCTGATTGAATAAGTTGAAGACATGCTTCAAGAGAAAGACAAGAGAGGGTCTATGTCATCTGTCTCTCTCTCTCTCTCTCTCTCTCTCTCTCTCTCACACACACACACACAGATCAACACAGTTCACTGCTGGTTTCCATTCCCAATTTGAAGATCTGTTTTTTTTTTCTGATCCTAAAGCTAGGGAGAAGATTGTACCTGTGAACAAAATGAGGGCGAACATTGTACCTGTGCACAAAATGGGCTGGCTTTGTTTCAACCATAACTCCACTAAGGATGTATGTTTGGGTACACCTTTACAGAAGCAACAATTCACTTAAAATGTGAATGCTTTGCAGAAAAAATACAAATATATGTACTGTTATTTGTTGTCAGATGTTCAGAATGATCTGATGCTTATGTGGATATCTTGTGTATAAGAGTGTACATTGTACCTCAAAGTTACATCTTCAGCACAATGAAAACACCAGAATATTTTATCAATCTGCCTGATTAATCTGCTCAACTGTCCTTAAAAACACCAGTATATTTATTCAAAAAGCAGAGGGAACAAATAGAGAGAACAAGAAAATGTGTAGTAAGATAGAACCCCTTTCTTTTCATTAGCTTTTAATTTATATCAATACAGTACATAGTTTTTAGCCTTTAGGCTATGTACGATCTTTATTCATGGAGGATGAAACTATCTATAGATATGAGTTATTGTAAATCAAGGTTTGCCAGCAAGTAGTTTGAGATCTACTGATGACTAGATGATCTGAAGTACATTGTCAAGGATTGTTAAGGATTTCTAAACTCAATTTTCAAGAAATGTAACAAACAAAGCATAATCCTTTTGTAATCTCTTCCCTGTCCTATATTATACTGCTGACAACTGGGTGTAAACAGGAGTAGAGATGGGGGTTTTTTTC
>NW_024845728.1:0-1035 GCF_019175285.1 Sceloporus undulatus
TTTTTTCAATGGTATTTTAAACATGAACATCTTTATTAAATATCTAAAACTTGTTCTGATGGGTGCTGGATGTGCGGAAATGAATAGGGCACATTTTTCCATCTCTGCTGGTCCTGTGTAAAAGTGAAAGATTACTGGAATACATTGTACAACAAGACTGGTAGAAGAATTGGACAAAGTGATGGACTATATCAAAAAGATAGAAGATGTAAGGGGATTCAGAGAATCATAGAGTTGGAAGAGACCCCAAGGGCCCTGATCCAGTCCAACCCCATTCTGCCATGCAGGAATTCTCAATCAAAGCATCCCTGACAGATGGTCATCCAGCCTCTGTTTGAAGACCTCCAAGGAAGGAGACTCCACTACACTCCGAGGAAGTGCATTCCACTGTCGAACAGCCCCTACTGTCAGGAAGTTCCTCCTAATGTTGAGCTGGAATCTCTTTTCCTGTCTCTTGCATCCATTGTTCTGGGTCCTAGTATCTGGAGAAGCAGAAAACAAGCTTGCTCCCTCCTCAATATGGCATCCCTTCAAGTACAGTATTTAAACAGGGCTATCATATCACCTCTTAACTTCTAACTATACTTCTATTGATGCATCCTAAAACCACAATGGCCTTTTTAGCTGCCGTATCACACTGTCGACTCATGTTCAATTTGTTGTCAACTTGGACTCCTAGATCTGACCTGACTTGCCTCGTAAAATTCATTGCATGGCTCTCACTAGAGACAAAGATTTGTGTCCCATTCTATCCAACCTCCTTAGTGGCTTCCATCTTAGAGGGACAGTGAATCATGTTGGTTTTAATCTTGACTGTCCAAGGCATTGACTTTATTGGGGGGAAAGAGAGTTCATTAAAAAGTTTGGGGTGGATTTAATGTTCCCCTGCCCTGCCCTCCATCACTTTAAGGATAAATTCTCAGTCGGGAGGAATAAGTTGCTACAGTTTTTTACTTATGTGTTTACTGTTAGCTGCTTTGATCTGTTTGGAGAAGCATAATAATAATAATAATAATAATAATAATAATAATAATA
>NW_024845729.1:0-1035 GCF_019175285.1 Sceloporus undulatus
AGGAAATCACAATCAAAGCATGCCCAACAATATGCAAAGGAATCTTGCAGCACCCTGAGACCACTAAAGAAAAGAGATTAGCAGCATGAACCTTCATGGCCTTGAGCCCAATTCATCATATGCATGATAGATCCTGTTACAATAGGCTTTTCAAGCCAGGCAGCAGTTGAAATGGCAAGCCCATCAGCAGGCATTCTTAATTAAAATTTAACAATCTAGACAAGGTAAGAGGTAATTGTGATTTTTGTGGCAGACCCCTCAGGGCTCTGTAGGATGTCTGAATGGGATTTGAAGCAACCCCTTAGTAGAGAAACCTGATTATATGAGGGAAGGCAAGGGGAGCCACATCTTTTGAGGCTAGCTGACTGAGGTTCACTGTGTTTCACAACAGGAACATAATCCTTTTGCCACTAAAATGGAGTTTGGTTGGTCACCTTAATCCAATATATATATCACCTCATATGAGATGTTTTTACCAAAGATCCTCAATGCATGTAAACATTAGAGGTCTGTTGAGTGACCAGAGACCTTCTCCTTGCTTGAGTCACCCTGTTTCTTAGCATTTAAATAAATCTGTATTGTTAAAGCTTATGCTCTTAATGAGAAGTGCTATGGCTGATAACAGTTTGAACAAAGGAGGTAGAACCATGTGCTCATCCTATGTCTTTGGCTGTTCCACCTAAGGCAAAAAAGGCTCTGGACCTAATGGCGACAGTGATGGAGGCCCATGAGGAGGCAAGAAAAAGTCATCATGTGGCTTTTATGGCTAGCCCCTCCCTTGAAGAATTAGTTTCTAGGCATCTTTTCTGGCCTGGAAAAAAGGAGAGGGGGGTGAGCAGAAACAGCACAACTCAAACCTCATGGGCTAACAGTAATAAAATGAACACCAGAAAGGATAACCAGTATCTCTTGTAAATCTGAGCCCACAGCCCTGTTGCCCCATCAAGGGAGGCTGCCTGGGCAGTGGCTTATTCCAAGCACTGAGGAAACTGCTCTTAAGTTAGCAGTGACTGAAGACCATTGCTAATCATGGGT
>NW_024845730.1:0-1035 GCF_019175285.1 Sceloporus undulatus
TCTTATTAATGAACATTAATTTTGTGAATTTATATCAGTAAAATATCATATTTTTATGAATAGTCTATTAATTTATGAGTCAATATTTGTTTAAAAAACCCAACAGACTAGTTTCTGTAAATGTCATTCTAATGATTGTGACTTTGTCTCTTTTGCTTCATTCATTTCATTCTTCTGTTGCATATCACTTTCTGGGGGTTTTTCCCTCTTTATCTTTGGAATCTTTGAAGTGTCAACCATTTGCTAATATTAACTCTGCCTTGACGGCTTAGACTGAATTTGCTTAATTGTTTAGCTATTTCATCCTGAATTTACAGCTTGCTTTTATTTATTTATTTATTTAATCTGAAATATTTACAGTATTTTGCTTTATCTCTAATGACTCAAAGCATCTTGCAACAGATTATTACACCAGTAACTTATACATAATGCACCAGTATGGAGTAGTGATTTTTGTATTGGATTAAGACTCTTAAGAGCTCAGAATTCAGTTCCTGCTCAGATAGGGAAACCCACTGGGTGACCTAGAGGAAGGCGATTGCAAACAGTGTATAAATAGGGTTTCTGTATGTTGAAATCAACTTGAAGGCTCATAACAACAATAAGCATTTATATATCCTATTTCAGGGAAGGTACCTATAGTTCTCCCCTCTAAATGATAGTGATGATAGTAATGATTAGCGCCTCAAGATGGGAAAAAGTCTATGGAAGTTCCAGGTTTTGTCCCTGTATTAAGCCAATTTTATTTTGGAAATCCATACGATGTTTTCCTTATTCCAAAGTATTTTGTGGGACCTCCTGGCATTACTAAAGACTTTTCATTCCCATTCTTCGTAAGGGTTTAAATTAACACAGGCCTGTTACAGACAGCCAAAATAAAGCTGCTTCGAGTCACAGTGGAGATATGGGGTTTCAATGGTGCATGTGTCCTAAGAGTCCAGAAGCCACACCAAAGCCATGCTCCAGTCCTTAGGGCTGGAGCATGGCTTTGGTGTGAGTTCTGGACTCTTAGGACGCATGCATCATTGAAACACC
>NW_024845731.1:0-1035 GCF_019175285.1 Sceloporus undulatus
GAGGGCCCGAGTGGGAAGGTGAGGAGAAAGAAGGTCTGATAAGTAAGGAGGGGCAAGTCCATGGAGGGCTTTAAATGTCAACAGCAGGAGCTTATACTAAATGTGGAAAGGGAGGGGGAGCCAGTGAAGGGATGCCAACACAGGAGAGATGTGGTCAGAGCAGTGGGTGGAAGTGATAATGTTTGCAGCTGAATGCTGAACAGAGATTAAAGGACGGAGGTGAGAGAGAGGAAGCCCAGCCAGGAGGATGTTGCAGTAATCGAGTCGTGAGACCACTAGGGCATGGACCAGGATCTTGGCAGTAGAGGCGGAGAGATATGGTCCGATTTTGGCAATATTGTACAAAAAGAATCTACAAGCCTTGGCTGTGGTTTGGATCTGAGGGATACATGACAGAGAAGAGTCAAAGATAAAACCAAGACTGCGGGCTTGCTGGACTGGTTGAACAGAAATGTTGTCCACAGAGACAGAAAAGGAGAGTTGAAGGGTGGGCTTAGGAGGAAAGACAAGAAGCTCTGTCTTGGACATGTTGAGCTTCAAACGCCGATGGCGCATCCACTGCGAGACAGCTGTGAGGCAAGACGAAACTTGCTGTTCAAGCATTGGAGAAAGGTTAGGGGTGGAAAGATACAGCTGGGTGTCATCGGCATACAGATGGTAGGAAAAGCCAAAAGAGCTAATGAGTTTTCATAAGGACAGTGTGTAGAGAGAAAACAGAAGGGGACCCAGAACAGAGCCCTGGGGAACTCCAACAGATAAGGGAACAGGAGAAGAAGTCTGACCGCCAGCAACCACTGCAAAAGATCTGCCAGACAAGTAAGATCTAAACCAGTCAAGAACAGAGTCTGAGAACCCAAGGTCAGAAAGTATATTAACTAGAAAAGAATGATCAACGGTGTCAAAGGCTGGAGACAGATCAAGAAGGATGAGAACAGAGTAAAGGCCATTAGCCTTGGCCTGTAAAGGTCATTCGAAATCTTAGTGAGAGCTGTCTCAGTAGAATGCCTTGGGCGGAAACCAGACTGAAAGGGATCG
>NW_024845732.1:0-1035 GCF_019175285.1 Sceloporus undulatus
AGATGGCCCTTATGGGATATTTGCTGGAAGAGATGCCTCCAGAGGCCTTGCTACCTTCTGCCTGGATAAAGAAGCTTTGAAGGATGAATATGATGACCTTTCTGATCTTGACGCCACCCAGAGAGAGACGCTGAATGACTGGGAGCAGCAGTTCACATTTAAATACCATTATGTAGGCAAATTGCTGAAGGATGGAGAAGAGCCCACAATATATTCCGATGAAGAAGAAACAAAAGATGCTAAAGATCGCAAGAATGATTAGCCAACACAGGGAAGAACAGTCTGGAGATTGATGGCTTGTTTTAGTTTTGAAAATAATTAAAGGACTTTTTCTTTGTCACATTCCAATTCGACTGTACCAGTTTGAATCTCACCCCTATTTTTAGGAATGGTACAACTTGCTGTCAATTAAACACATTTTATTCTGTGTTCTCAAGTGAACTTTGTCAATCAGTGCTGAAGTTTCTTAAATCAAAGCGGTGTGATCCAGTTGGCATTGCATCACAAACACCAAAACTGCAATCCTCTGGCAGAGAGAGATGAAGTCTCCCAGGCGCTGATGCTATGGAATTTCAAATTTCTTGAGGGAGTTTCACAAAGGGTATCTGCTTATGTCCCACTGAAGATGCCCTGCTGTGGTGGTTAGTAGCCACTGAACAGCAGGTATGTAACTGGGTTGGGTTTGTGCCCCAAACATACAAACAGCATACATACATAGAATTCAGGGTGAACAGATGGTGAGCAAACAGCTTTCTTGCATTTTCTTTGCCTATAATTACCATTCCATAGTAACATTGGGTTGTTGTTTTTTTTAAATGACCTGTGTACCAACGTTTTTCATCATAACCCATGGCACTAATGGGAATTACACCTCTTGCAAGTAACTGCTTTTGGAATCTGCATGGTTTATGTTGAATCACATCATTGTAAATATTTTGATGAAGGGACTACATGGTTAAAACTGAAGCATAATTTTTAAAGCCGGTTTTATATAGGCGGGTTACAAACGGCCCTCAAGGGGCCGTTTTCCCGCCG
>NW_024845733.1:0-1035 GCF_019175285.1 Sceloporus undulatus
TTTAGCGTTTTTTATTGTTAGGTGAAAATGGCAGAGGAATGTGTGTAGGGGTGCACTTTAAAGTCCAAACTTTCCAAGCAGCGCATGCGTACATGTTGCTCTAGGGTTAGGGTTAGGGTTAGGGTTATGAGGCTTAAAATGCGCTGCAGCTGTGCCTCAGCTTCCACAGCTGCATGGCAGCGGACGTTGCAATTAAAGCCTGACTGCAAACTGCGCATGTTCCAAGACCCCAACTCACTATGCAACGGAGCTTTTAAATGGGCAACTTAAAGTAGCGGCGTAGCAATTCTGATGTACCGGTGCAGCAGCTCTCATGGCTTCTTCCACTTCTCGATATGTGTCAGCATTCAGGTAGGACTGCTCCAGTTTCTGCAGTTACTCCAGTTTCTGGGACCATATAGCTATAATGTCAGCCGTCTCAGTATGAGACCAAGACTTCCCCCTGCCTTTTTTCGGGGTGCTGGTGGATGGCTGAGCCATCCTGCCTGGTGGCAAAGGGGAGCCGCCACACAGCTGTGCCAGGAGCAGCCAAACTGTGCCCGTTCCCAGGTGAGAATGGCACAGGAATGTGTGTAGGGGGTCACTTTAAATCCCAAACTTTCCCTTTTCACTTTCTACAACCAAAACATCCGCCGGCAAAAGTTACAACTTCCCGCGGTTCTAGCAACGCATGCGCACAAGTGGCTCTAGGGTTAGGGTTACGAGGCTTAAAATGTGCCGCAGCTGTGCCACAGCTTCCACAGCTCCATGGCAGCGGACGTTGCAATTAAAGCTTGACTGCAAACCACGCATGTCCCGGGAACCCGACCCATTATGCGACGCAGCTGACACGGAGCTTTTAAACCGGCAACTTATATTTGCGGCGTAGCAATTCTGACGTATCGGTGCAGCAGCTTACAGACGGAGCTGCGCAGGTACGTATCAAATCAAAAAGAAGCAGAAAAAAGCAGCACCTTTTTAATGCCGCTTCTTCCCGCTTGGGGCGTGCGGGGGGCGTGTTCATGACGGCATTCAGGTAAAGCCCGTCTGAAGGCT
>NW_024845734.1:0-372 GCF_019175285.1 Sceloporus undulatus
GGAGGTGGCCTGCCCAGCTCCCTTCCACCCCACTGACCCTTTCTGCCCTTCAGGTGTCCCCTAATGGGGCACTTGGAGGGCAGCCAAGGTCCATGGGGAAGGAGGAAGGGGGCCTGCCTAGCTCCATTCCTCCCTACCTACCCTTTCTGCCCTCCAAGTGTCCCCAAACAGGGCACTTGGAGGGCAGCCAAGGTGCGTGGGGAAGGAGGGAGGGGACCTGCCCAGCTCCCTTTCGCCCCACTGACCCTTTCTGCCCTTCAGGTGTCCCCTAATGGGGCACTTGGAGGGCTGCCAAGGTCTGTGGGGAAGGAGGAACGGTGCCTGCCCAGCTGCTTTCCTCCCCACCTTCCCTTTCTGCCCTCCAAGTGTCCC
>NW_024845734.1:472-1035 GCF_019175285.1 Sceloporus undulatus
CTCCCTTCCTCCCTACCTACCCTTTCTGCCCTCCAAGTGTCCCCAAAGAGGGCACTTGGAGGGCAGGGAAGGTGCTTGGAGAAGGAGGGAGGGGGCCTGCCCCACTCAATTCCACCACACTGACCATTTCTGCCCTTCAAATGTCCACAAATGGGGCACTTCAAGGGCAGGCAAGATCCGTGGGGAAGGAGGGAGGTGGCCTGCCCAGCTCCCTTCCACCCCACTGACCCTTTCTGCCCTTCAGGTGTCCCCTAATGGGGCACTTGGAGGGCAGCCAAGGTCCATGGGGAAGGAGGAAGGGGGCCTGCCTAGCTCCATTCCTCCCTACCTACCCTTTCTGCCCTCCAAGTGTCCCCAAACAGGGCACTTGGAGGGCAGCCAAGGTGCGTGGGGAAGGAGGGAGGGGACCTGCCCAGCTCCCTTTCGCCCCACTGACCCTTTCTGCCCTTCAGGTGTCCCCTAATGGGGCACTTGGAGGGCTGCCAAGGTCTGTGGGGAAGGAGGAACGGTGCCTGCCCAGCTGCTTTCCTCCCCACCTTCCCTTTCTGCCCTCCAAGTGTCCC
>NW_024845735.1:0-1035 GCF_019175285.1 Sceloporus undulatus
GGAATGGTTTCCAGACCCTTCACTATTTTAGTCGCCCTCCTTTGGACACACTCCAGTTTCTCAACATCTTTTTTAATTGTGGGGCCCAGAACTGGACACAATATTCCAGGTGGGGCCTGATCAGAGCAGAATATAGGGGCACTATTACTTCCCTTGATCTAGATACTATAATTCTATTGATGCAGCCTAACATCGCATTCGCCTTTTTAGCTGCCGCATCACACTGTTGACTCTTGTTCAACTTGTGGTCTACTTAGACTCCTAGATCCCTTTCACATGTTGTCTCCTTAAGCAAGGTGTCCCCCATCCTATATCTGTGCATTTCATTTTTCTGCTCTTAATGCAGTACCTTACATTTCTCCATGTTAAATTTCATTTTGCTACCTTGGGCCCAGCTTTCTTGTTTGTTCAGGTCATTTTGAATTTTGATCTTGTCCTCTGGGGTATTAGCTACTCTTCCTAATTTGGTGTCAAATTTGATAAGTATGACCCCAATTCTGTCATCCAAGTCATTGATAAAGATGTTGAATAGCACTGGGCCCCAGACAGAACCCCACTGGACACAGCACTGGTCACTTCTCTCCAGGATGAAAAGGAGCCACTGTCCTTTGGGTTCGACCAGTCAACCAATTACAAATCCATGTAACACTTTCCTTGTGTAGCTTGTTTCATGTATTTGTTTTATATACTGTTTAATAACTGCTCTTAAGGGACATAGCTATGAGATTCTATTATATGGGGTGCTCTATAAACCTTATAATAAACAAACAGGTATTGCAATCCTATATATTCATATTATCAGACATAACTCCAGAGAATGTTAGCCTTTTGGATGCCAGAAGGTTCCTCTCCTTCTTCAGTGCAAGAAGCAACACTTCAGCTGCCTTCTAGAAGATAAAGTAAAAAGGCTTCCAAAAGGACTGAAGCCTTGGGCAAGTCACACTCTCTCAGCCTCAGAGGATGGCCATGGGAAACCCACTCTGAAGGAACCTGCCAAGAAAACCCCTTCAGAGACTCCCATAAGGTCACCATAAG
>NW_024845736.1:0-1035 GCF_019175285.1 Sceloporus undulatus
CCACATGTGGTACAATTGTCCAAGTGTATTTGCATTTTGGCATTCAGTTGTAAACTTAGTTTCAGAAATCAGTGATCAAAAGATTGTCCCTTCTCCAGAACTTTTATTGCTTTCAATGTTTATTAATGAAAACAAGACATTACACAATAAAGATATTGTTGCATTTTTGTTGGCATTGGCCAGGATTGAAATTGCCAGGGCTTGGAAAACTGGAAAGGTCAATAGGACTGATTGGTGGTCTCGATTTTGGGATTTTTTGGTTTATGGAAAAGCTCACTTATCAATCTAGAAGGTTTTGGGGTGGAATCTTCCTCTGCCTTTTGAAGAATGATGGTCCCACTTATATCTGATCTCAACAACATTGGAGCAGAAGTGGGTCTTCCTTTGTAATAGGATTCCCTTTCGATGACTGAACTGGTGCAAAGAAGGTATCTCTGTCTTCTGAGTCCATCCTGTTTTTATGTAATGTTGCCCTTTTACATCTCATGTGACCTTGAATTTTTGAAGTTGGTTTTTAAGGTTTAAGAAAAAACAGAATTAGTGACAGGATGACGCCCCGAGGAACACCAGATTTAAGCTCCCTTTTAGAGGAGCAACTGTCCCCAAGCATCTCCATCTGGAATCCGCTTGAGAGATAGGACCAGAACCACTGCAACACATTGCCCTTGATCCCCAATTCCCTCAGGCTTTCCATAAGGATGCCATGGTCGCTGGTATCGAAGGCCTCTGTGAGATCCAAAAGCATCAACAGGGTCACACTTCACATGTCGATGCTGAAGCAAAGATCATCTACTAAGGTGGCCATAACAGTTTCAACTCCGTATCCCACCCTGAAGCCAGTTTGATATGGGTTCAGATAATCCATTTCATCCAAGACCGCTTGGAGTTGAAGAGCAACTACCCTCTCAATCATGTTGTTTAGAAATAGAAGATGGGAGACCGGTCTGTAATTGTTCATCTCCAAGGGATCTAGGGAGGGCTTTTCCATAAACAGCTGTAACACCGCTTCTTTTAAGCAAGATGGAAAATAGCCCT
>NW_024845737.1:0-1035 GCF_019175285.1 Sceloporus undulatus
CCCCCTGGTCTCTTGTCACAAACGTCAGGCTGTGAAAGACCAGACTTGTTTTGTTACTGCTTAAACAGTCCAGGAAGGATTCGCACTCACCTCCCACCACTGCGACTCTGGGTCCCCTCTGAGCAGCTCTATCACTTCTCCCGTTTGAAATGTCAACACAGGTTTCCCTGGAGGAGCCGGGTTCCCATGATAATTTTGAACAGCCACCATTTTGGGACCTAGAATGGAGCAGGGAAAGGAAGAGCTGGATGATGGCTTCTTCAGAGAGGAAGAGGCAGAAGAAATGTTTCTAGCTGCAAATGAACTACCAGTAACTAACAAGGTGCTTCTCTCTCTCTCTCTGTATTATACAGTTATAACAGTTTCATACCACTTTAACTACTATGGCTCCCTCCCATGGAATCCTGGGATTTATAGTCTGGCAAGGGGCTTGGAATTCTCTGCAGGTAGGCACTAGATCTCACCACCAAAGAATTTTAAGCAACTCACCAAAGTACAAACCCCAGGCTTCCATAAGATGGAGCCATGGCAGTTAAAGTAGTCTCAAAGTGATATAATGATATAAGGCAGATACACTCTGGGTGCATCTGCACTGTAGAAATAATGCAGTTTGGCACCACTTAAAAAGCCATGGCTCCATCCTACTGAATCATGGGACTTGGTGTTTGGTGAGGCATCAAAACTCTTGGCTAGAGAAGGCTAAAGTATTGCAAAAGTACAAATCCCAGGATTCCATGGAATAGCGCTTAAGCAGTTAAAGCGGTGTCAAACTGCATTATTTCTACAGTGAAGATTCACCCTCTGAAAGTCTAATCTGTCACATCATTGATATTTTTGTTGCGTTACAGCAGAGTATAGTTATAATGCATCCATGTGTGCAAAATAAAGGAACAATAAAAATCCTGCCTCCGGTCCCCAGATTTCAATTGCTTGGAGTGCAGAAGAATTCTTATCTTTTTAAGGGTGGGCAAATATGAAAGGAGTAAGCAAAATAAACCCCATAGTATGTATGTTCTTAAGCCTGTCATTGTGGTT
>NW_024845738.1:0-1035 GCF_019175285.1 Sceloporus undulatus
ACAGAGAAGGCTCGATGTCTCACAAAACTACATTTCCCAGAATTCCCTAGCACTGAGCCAGGGCAGTTTATGCGGTCCCAGATTGAATTATTGCTGCAGTTTGTTTTGGACTTAGGTAACCCTTGGCAAGCCACACTCTCTCAGCCTCAGAGGATGGCAATGGCAACCCATCTCTGAAGAAACCTGCCAAGAAAACCCCATGGTAAGATTGCCTTAGGGTTGCCATAAGTTGGAACTGAATTGAAGACACACTTGAAGAACAGATAAAAGTCTGCAATTATTTCTCAGGTTGTACATGGGAATGGGAGGCAGTGTGGTGCAGTGGTTTGAGTGTTGGGTTACAACTCTGGAGGCCAGGATCTAGTGCCCCACTCCACCATGAAAAAAGTTGGGTCCCTTGGGCAAGAAGTCACACTCTCTCAGCCCCAGGGAAGGCAATGGCAAACCTCCTCTGAACAACTCTTGCCAAGGAAACCCCAGGAGAGGCTCCCCAGAAATCGACAATGACTTAGAGCCACACCACAAAATATGACAAAGACTCAAGAAAGAGACAGTGTGGTTCAGTGGCTGGAGCATTGGAGTATGACCCTGGAGCCCAGGGTTCGAATGCCCTCTTGGCCACGGAAACCCACTGAGTGACCTTAGGCAAGTAACACTCGCTAAGCCTCAGAGGAAGGCAGTTGCAAAACCACTTCTGGACAAATGTTGCCAAGAAAAGCCTGCAAATGGCTTCCCTTAGGGTTGCCATAAGTCAGAAACAACTTGAAAGCACACAATGACAAAAGAGAAGCAACACCACTGACACAAGGCAGCTAGGGAGAAAGAAAGAAAGAAAGAAAGAAAGAAAGAAAGAAAGAAAGAAGATGTGGGAGTTGTAGTCCTTGTTTCAGAGGGACTGGAGGGTTCTTACTGCAGGGCAGGACCCCTCCTCTTTCTGGCCATGTGGATTCTGGGAGATCAACTCTAGGAAATACACTGTAAATCCCATTGACAAGAGAAAAGGCTACTACTGCCTTTCAGATCCAGTTTGCCCCA
>NW_024845739.1:0-1035 GCF_019175285.1 Sceloporus undulatus
CATTGTAGCCCACCCTTATTCTTGATCATGCCTAAACTATCTCTCTCTTCCCTCTCTTACACACACATGTGTAAGACAATCCACTAGAAAATACAACCATGGACCCCATTTAGCCATGGTTTCAAAACCCCTCCAAGCTGATTTCCCTAGATCTCACTATCACCGCCTTCAACTTTCCTGATTCCTGCACTAATTATCAAGGTAAATCAGCATTATTATTGAAAAGTTGCAGAATAAGTCCAACTGGCATCTGGGCTGAATATGGACTACATTTGCCCCACCATGGGTGAATGTAATAGCACCCCTTTTGAAAATTAAATAGGAGTGTAATAATCTCCTTAGTGAATTCATGGCAGAGGTGAAATCTGAACAAGATATTGTTTCAATTTAACCACTGCACTACACCAACACTCATTACAAACACTGCCATATACATTTACCTGGAGAGTTTCATTGTTAGAGCTTATGGAGTTTTTTTTTAAAGGATCATTCCTTGTACAACCCCCGCTGGAAAGTATATCCTCCCACTGTCCCAACTTGGCAGAGAGAGACACAAATAATTCTCTGCCATTCCACTTTTTCAACTGCTTCTACAATGTCCCACTATTGCTCTCCTCTTCCCATTTTCCCTTTCATCCTCATCTTACTTCCCTTTGTGCAAATTGAGTTCAGAGTGAAGGTTGTTCAAAGTGCAAAAATTGTTTGCACTCAGTTAATTCAGCAGAGGAGAAAGGAGGAGATGGGCAGAATCCTTCCTGTCCCAGAAGGTTGAGGCAAAGTAAACTGCTGAAGTCTCTCCTTGCTTGTGTGTTCTTCCTAATGAATAACTTTAGCCATCTCAACCACACTCTCACACTCTTGATTTAGATTTCCTGAATGGCAAGGGGTTGGACTGGATGGCCCTTGTGGTCTTTTCCAACTCTGTGATTCTATGGCGGGGTACAAACCGCCGCTTTGCGGCGCTTCCCCGCCGCCGCCATTTGCTCCGTGCGGGAGCCGCAGCAGCCAAACCGTGCGACTCCCGCGCGGAGCAAA
>NW_024845740.1:0-1035 GCF_019175285.1 Sceloporus undulatus
ACGGAGGGCTATTTTCCATCTTGCTTAAAAGAAGCGGTGGAACGGCCGCTTCTGAAGAAGCCCTCTCTATATCTCTTGGACATGAACAATTACAGACCGGTCTCTCATCTTCCATTTCTAAGCAACATGATGAGAGGACAGATGCTCTTCAAGTCTAACTGGTCTTGGATGAAACAGATTATCTGGACCCATTTCAAACTGGGTTCAGGATGGGATACAGAGTCAAGACTGCTATGGTCGCCTTAGTAGATGATCTCTGCTTGAGTATTGACATATGAAGTGTGACCCTGTTGAGCCTTTTGGATCTCTCAGTGGCTTTCAACACCATTGATCATGGCATCCTTCTGGAAAGCCTGAGGGAATTGGAGTTCGGGGGCACTGCATTGGGCAGATTCCAGATGGTGATGCTTGGGGAAAGTTGCTTGTCCTAAAGGGAGCTTAAATTTGACATCCCGCAGAGTGCCATCCTGTCCCCAATGCTCTTTAACATCTACATTAAACCTCTGGGAGAGATCATCTGGGGTGCTATCAGTTGCTGGTGACACCCGGATATATCTCTCCATGCTGCAGACCTCAGCGTCAACAAAGGAAGGCATCTCCCCTCTGAATGAATGTCTTGAGAAAGTAATGGGCTGTATGAGGAAAAACAGATTAAAACTGAATCCAGATATCCTAGGATTAGGATATCCTAATCCGGGTATGGAGGTTTGTCAACCGGTCCTGGACAGGGTCACACTTCCCCTAAAGGACGGTATTTGCAGTTCGGGGGTGCTCCCGGAACCGTCGCTCCAGATGTCAGCTGAGATAGATGCTATGGCCAAGAGTGCATGTTATCAGTTTCAGTTGATACACCAACTGCGTTCCTTCCTGGAACTTGAAGACCTAAAAACTATGATGCATGCGCTGGTAACCTCACGTCTTGACTTCTGCAATGCGGTCTACAAAGGGCTACCCTTCAACCAAGTCCAGAAACTTCATCTAATTCAAAATATGGCAGCCAAAGTGGTCACTGGAAGATCTAGAGGTGACCATATT
>NW_024845741.1:0-1035 GCF_019175285.1 Sceloporus undulatus
GATTCCCTTCTGACATCATAACATTCTGGAAATACAATGAGCCCACGCCATATGCGGGCTCATTATAGGTGGCTTTCAGTTTATGTGGAAGCTGCCAGGGGATCAGGAGAATGGCAGTTGCACAGCGTGCGTGAGCCCCATTATATCTAATGGGGCTTGAGCATACACGCTTTTTGCCTTACGGGGAATGTCCAGAATGGATCCTCCATGTAAGGCAAGGGTGGACTGTAACCTTATTAGAGAATTTCATCATGAATATATCCAGTACATTAAGCATGTTTTCAGTTATGGGAGCACCATGGAGGAGTCCTCACATATCGGAAATTGACACTTGAGGAAGACCAGTTTTTTGGGAAAGTAATTATTATTCCCCACTAGGGTGAAGGCTTTGACTCAATTGATATATATCTATGTATTGATTCAGCGCTCAACCATTATTCAGTGGGTCTGTTTTAGTTTGTACAAACCAATAGTCAAAATACTTTCCTTTATTCCTGGTTCAGGGTGGATAACAGCATTAGTCAAACAGTTAATAGGAAGAGCTTATTATGTATTCAACCTTTCTCATGGCAGGGGACATGTAAGGCAAGGAGCATGAAAACTGATCCTGTTGTCAGCTGCTCCTTTGGCTTTATGTCCTCATCCAGGGTGGTGTCTGCAATTCGTTGCTCAGCCATCATAGCAGCGTAAGCAGACTGCTGCACTGAAGATTAAATTATTCCCAGGGAAAAGAAGAAAATACCTGTCCTAGGAAAAGAAGTGAGTGAGTGAGTGAGTGAGTGAGAGAGAGAGAGATTAAAAAGCAAACCAACAACATATATATTGAAGTGATTATCAAACAGGATTGAAAAATATAACATAAGCAAAACATTTGGGCTTCCACCTTCTTCAATAGCTAAAGATTAAAAACTTCCACAAAATGGAAATTTGCCTCAGATGCTGCTGCCGAATAACCACAGGAGACCGTGCTGGAGGAAAGGCCACAACTTTATTAAGCAAACCATTGGTAGGGTTGGCACAAAGCATGAGGTCAGG
>NW_024845742.1:0-1035 GCF_019175285.1 Sceloporus undulatus
CGGCTTTTTCCCCATTAGCGCCTATGGGCTATTCGGCTTACGAAGTATCCCGGGTTACGAAAGCGGCGGCGGAACGAATTAATTTCGTAACCCGGGGGACCAGTGTACTTTCATCCCTTTCCACTAATATATACATTTATTCTTCATTGCTAGCCTTTGTTTTATCTAATTTTACCCACTTTCTCAAGTCCTTTTAAATTGTGTTTTGTATTTTTGGCCATTTCTTTCTTATGAATCCATACAGTTTTTCCCAGTGTTTTTGTATCAGGATTTTCCATTTCTTCTGATTGCAGACTTTCTTTTGTATTTCCAATCAATCTCTATGAAATTATGTCAGGTTCCATCATATCTAATAATTTGTTTATCCATTCGTCAATCTTTATACGTATCTCTCTTTTTCCCCCAATATCTGGCATAAAGCAATCTAGCTGCCGTCAACATATAAAAGATCATTTTACCAAACGGTTTTTCTTCGTTATCCTCAATCATATTAAGTAACAGTACTTCTGGTCTAAATTTCAATTCTGTTCCCACTGTTTCCTCCATTCCCTGACTTATCATTTCCCAGAATTCCTTAGCTTCAGGGCACTCCCTCCAAACGTGAAAAAGGCACCCTTTTCCTTGCCACATTTTGTCAGGCTCCTGATTGTAGCCCCTCTTCCAACAAGAGACTGTGCTTTGAAAGTAATAGCCTTATTGAAAAAAATGATATAGACAACAGAAGTGGCTTTTTGGACACAAATAAAGATGTATAGTAACATATGGTTTATAAAGTCCCACAAAGCAAACCCACCCCATAAAGCACAAAAGCAAATTAATCGGATGACTCTTTCGCACGCAGTGAGGAACTACCTCCCCAAAGATGTAATGTCCTCCAGTTGGCCAGCTCTCAAAACAATTAAGTTCCCTCATGGCATTATCTCCTCTTTGCACCCGTGGCCTTGGAGCATAAACATTCCCCATAACTAGACTAAGTAATAATGAACCTTAACAGCCTATGAGTATAAGCAAGCATAGTTATATATCCCCTCATCC
>NW_024845743.1:0-1035 GCF_019175285.1 Sceloporus undulatus
CCCCCCCCCCCGTGGATACCAAAATCTGCGTGTGTTAAAGACCCATAGAACTCAGTGGTGGTGTGGCCACATGGCTGCGCCACCATTGAGAACAATGGCACTTTGCTCCCGCAACCTCTTCAATGCCAGCCTCACTGTTCTCACTGTGTCAGGCAGCAGCAGGGTACCTCTTCTTCCTCCTTTTCCCCACCTCCTCCCCCTCCTCCTCTTCCTTCCCTGTCTCCGCTGCCGTGGCTCTTTCTCCTCCTCCTCCTTCTCTTTCCCGCCTCCTCCTCCTTCCTCCTCTTCTTGTGCTCCTGCTCTTCTCTCATTGCCACTACCACAGCTCTTCCTCCTCCGTCGCCCTGCTACCGCTTGCCCTTTTTTCTCCTTCTTCTCCTCTTTCTCTCTCTTCCTCCTTTTTCTTCCTCCTGTTCCTCTTCTCCCCGCTTCCTCTGCACCTGTAGCTGAGGGGCAGCAGGTGTGGGGGGCTTTGTGAGGCCAACAAAGTCCTGACCAGGAAGGCAGGCAGCTCCTGCAGGATCCAAGCACTCCCCCCACTGTCACTGTTCCCAAAGGCTCCTTTCTCCTCATGCAAATAGGGCTGTGACTGTTACAGCAGAGGTATCTGTTGGTGGCCCTGGGGCTGCTCAACCTCTTCTGGAACATCCACAGCCCCATCCGCATGAGGAGAAAGGAAGAACAGTCACAATGGGAGGAGGAGAAAGGAACCTTTGGGAAGAACAGGCACACTGGGAAGAGGTGCCTGGATCCTGCAGGAGCTGCCCACCTTCCCGATCCCTGTTTGTTTGTTTATTTATTTATTTATTTAATCTCTCAGTCTGATTTTGTTGAATTTTTCTGAATCCCACCTACATTTTCTTCCTGTCATGATTTTTTAAATTAGATTGTGAGATTTTGTGGTTTCTTCTTGCATTTGAAATTTCTGCACATTCCATGTATTTTTCCTGATTCCACAAATATTTGCACAATTTGCTTAAATTACACTGCTCTTCTCATTGGCTAAAGTGTTGTTTCTTCATGTATATTTTAGCT
>NW_024845744.1:0-1035 GCF_019175285.1 Sceloporus undulatus
GTTTTAAATTTCAATAAGTTCTATATCTAGGTTCCACTCTTTTTCCAAGAACAAAATTACCTTTTCCCACTCTTCCTTTCTCCTCTTTTTACTATAATTTTTAATGTTACACGAAAGCCTATCCAATTCTCTATATTAATTTAGCTTTAGTATCCAATTTTCCCACGTTGGGGCTTTCTTCTGTTTCCACATTTTAGCAATTTCTATTCTGGCTACGGTTATCATATACAAAATGATTCTCCAGTATTTTCTTTCATCCTGTGGCTTTAAAATTGACGTCATGTTTAACAGAAATAGTTTGGGTTCAAATGGAAATTTAATTCCTAATATTTGTTGAATTGATTTATAAATCTCCAACCAGAAATTCTGAATTACTTTGCAGCTCCACCAAATGTGTAATAGATTGCCTCTTTCATCATCACATCTCCAACAATTGCCACAATTAATTCTGTTCATCCTCTTTAATCTCCAGGGGGTGTAATACCACCTGTTAGATATTTTTTAAAAATTTTCTTTAAGTTCCTGGGCAATTGTAAACTCATTAGTTTTTTTCCAGGCATTCTGCCATTCTTCTAAATCATTCCTACTTCCCAAATTTTGGGCCCATTTGATCATAAATAAATAAAAATAAAATTTTTATTTATATCCCGCCCTTCTTATAATCAGGGCGGCTTACAGCAAGGTTAAAATACAATCCATACAAAAACAAGAGGACAAGAAGAATTAAAATACAAATACAGAAAATCTTACAAAAGAATAACAAGCAAAAAGCCCCATAGCCCAACCTCTTGGTCACGGAAGAGGAGGGAGGCCCACAGGATTATATGTGGTCTTTAACCGCCTCTTGTTCTAAGGTTCGTCTTAACAATAATTGGTAGAATTTTGAAACCTTTTTCTTTTCTGGCTGCCAAAAAATTTCATCTAATTCATTCCATTTTTGTTCAATTCCTATCATCTTTTGATCTTCTATATATTTATTTTTGATTTGTAAATAATTAAACCAATGTATCACGAATCCCTCCTCATTAAGGGTTT
>NW_024845745.1:0-1035 GCF_019175285.1 Sceloporus undulatus
TTAGTTTTATTCAAGGAATACATACAAATATTCCCAGCTTAAGAAACTGAGAAGCAAGTTGCCACGTCCAAGACACCATCTTGTGCACATATTTATATCAATATAAATCCAATTTAAGTATCCAGTTGGGGCTCTGATAGGTCAAGAAGCAATAAGCAAATGCTTTAAATAAATAAACAAATAAAATTCCTGCCAGTGTCTGAGCAACAACATAAACACTCCCCAAATACTTTATATGGGAACTTTTAGATAGGTGAATTGGGATTTGCACATATAATTGGCAACAATTATAAATGAAATCTGACAAACACTGGTCAATGTAAAGAAGTATTTTCATTGTCCATTTTAAATCCTTTCTCATAATGTGTGGAGGGTTCAATAAATGAGAATTCTAAAGGCAAAATCCAGTTCTTAGGTAGTATTAACCTGACCTTAATTTTGGTAGACAAAAGATTTTGAAGAATCGAACACTAGTGACAACAAACTTGTAAAAGCTAATACTGTATATACTCATGTATAAGACTAGAAATTTAGGTCAAAAATTGACTCAAAAAAACTGAGTCAACTTATCCACGGGTCAATGTAAGTACTGTATCTTAACTCTTATTTAAAAGAAGGAACCATCTCCTGGTGAAAAGCAAGAGTATAATCTGTCCTGGAAACACCAACCCTATCTACTCTCTCATCCATCCAGTCTTAAGAGTAAACACAAAGAGCAATGTCTGCTGGAATTTTACAAGTTCTTTGATATAGTTTTGCTTTGCTTCAATCTTTAGATCCTTTGCTATAAGCTCCTAAATTTTACCCTCGACTTATCCATGGGTCATATCAAAATCCATAATTTTGTCCCCAAAACTTGCCCTCGACTTATAAATGAGGTTGATTTATAGTTGAGTATATGCAGTAAGTAAGTTTTGGAAAGTGATGGTGAGGTACTAGGCCACACCATCGTCATCCCTTACTCACATCTCAGAGTGGCGCTACAGGGTAACTATTTGCTACTCACGAGTGCAGAATCTGTGAGAAGAAGCTGAA
>NW_024845746.1:0-1035 GCF_019175285.1 Sceloporus undulatus
TAAATCACAGGCCAAGTGGATAGTTAAACAAGAATAAAAGTTTATTTAAACACAGAATAGGCAAAGGTAACTTTGACATGAAGTTGTTACTATGTCTTCTTTTGTTGCATATATACAAGTCTGGTTTTAACTTTCCAATAATAACTCAGCCGCACTCAAGAAATTATGTAACCCAAACCCCTCTTTCTGAGTCTGGTTACACTGAGTCTCTCCTCTCTAGATTCTCCAGAACTAATACTGTCCCTCTCTGGACCTAACAGACCCTTCCTTGTTCTATTATCAAAATACTGTTCCCTCAGTCTCTAATCCTAACTATCTTCCCACTGAACTCCAGCTTCATCCCTCAGGATTCCAAACCCTAAGTGACTCAACCCAACTGCCAAGCGGAATCTTTAAACTCCTCAGCCAGCCCCTGATTGGCTAGTGGATCTCTGGCTTCTGACTGGCTGGTTTGTAAGTCAGTTCGTCACACCCACCTTTTATTATAACATCTCTGATAGCCTTATAAGAACATCAATTCGAACAATTTAAAATTTAAAACAACAACACTGGCTGTCAATTTGCTTCTGAGCGCAATACAAGGTGTTGGTTGGCCCCATATAGACAGGCCAAAATAAAGCTGCTTCGGGTCACTTTGGAGGTATGCTGTTTAAATGATGCGTGCGTACTAAGAGTCTGGAAGCTGCACTAAAGCCACAATCCAGTCCTAAGGACTGGAGCACAGCTTTGGCGCAACTTCTGGACTCTTAGTAGTACCGTTGGCTGAAACACCTTCGCTTACACGACAAGACTCTCCTAGACCAACTGTAAAAGGACTACGGAGAGGCAATACGAGCAACAAAGAACTCGTTCTATGGTGCTCGTATTGCGTCCGCGGAGTCGCGTCCGGCAGAGTTGTTCAGGGTGGTCAAAGAGCTAACTCAGCTCCCTCCCGCCCTGAACCAGATCCTTGAACCTTCTAAGGCCTGCTGTGACCTGTTTAACGACTTTTTTGCGGATAAAACCTCTCGTATAAGCGAAGGTCTGAACGCCAAC
>NW_024845747.1:0-1035 GCF_019175285.1 Sceloporus undulatus
AACACAGGTTTCCAAAACTTATACTATATGCAGATTTTTCAGATATTGGAGGAAGTATATGAATCCAGATTAGAGAGTGACCGGTTTGTGTGTTGGACTAGCACTCAGTTGGCCTCTTGGTCTTTGGGTGATCTTGGTCAAGTCACATACTCTCAGCCTTAGAGGATGGCAATGGCAAACTTCCTCTGAACAAATCTTGCCAAGAAAACCCCATGATAGGTTCCTCTTAGGGTTGCCATAAGTCGGAAATGACTTGAAGGCACACATCAACAACAACACATAGGAATCCAGACAAATCTGACACTAGGACAAATCACATTTCATACTCAACCTCCCTTCCTTTGTCAACTTAGGGCCGTCAAGGACGGGGCTCCATTTATGTCTGGGCCTCTGGGAATGGTGGCAGAGAAGGGGACCACTGCTCTTGTGATGGATACACCAACAGCATCTACACGATCTCTGTCAGCAGTACCACTGAGAATGGGAACAAACCATGGTACCTGGAGGAATGTGCCTCCACTATTACTACCACCTACAGCAGCGGTGCTTTCTATGAGCGACAGATTGTAAGTAAAATGAAAACTTAGGTATTTATCACACTAGCCTGTTGTCTCAAACCAAAACATATCAGTATGGAAATAAACACTATCACATCTTCCATACCTCTATGGGGAAAAACCACTTTCACACATTCTCTGCTATAGTGCTGCTTTGGTGATGTACATTCCTGAAATCAGTCTTCTGCACTGCCTCACTGACCCTGTGTTCCTCCCCAAGTTCAGCCTGCGTAATGCATACATGCTATTTACTTTTTTCTGTGTGTGTGGCTTTTTTTTTTGCCGCAGTTGCACAATTTTGACACTTCTCACTCTTTGCTCTTCTGATTGAAACCACACATATACTGAATGTGGCACATAATCTGCCTATCTCATTGATATGTTTGTGAAGTGCACCCATCCATTTGCTGGTTCACATTGGTCGCTTATACTCTGTTTCTTGGGACTTTTAAAAAACTGTTTTGCTGTAACTGTGTAA
>NW_024845748.1:0-1034 GCF_019175285.1 Sceloporus undulatus
ACCTTTTAACCTTCTCTTCTCCAGGCTGAACATCCCCAGCTCCCTCAGTCGTTCCTCATAGGACATGGTTTCCAGACCCTTCTCCATTTTAGTCGCCCTCCTTTGGACATGCTCCAGTTTCTCAGCATCCTTTTTAAATTGTGGTGCCCAGAACTGGACACAATATTCCAGGTGGAGCCTGACCAAGGCAGAATAGAGTGGCACTATTACTTCTCTTGATCTAGACACTATACTTTTATTGATGCAGCCTAAAATTGCATTGGCCTTTTTAGCTGCCGCATCACATTGTTCACTCATGTTCAATTTGTGGTCTACTTGGACTCCGAGATCCCTTTTACATGTAGTCTCGTTCAGCCAGGTGTCCCCCATCCTATATCTGTGCATTTAATTTTTCTGCCTTAAGTGCAGTACCTTACATTTCTCCATGTTGAATTTCATTTTGTTAGCTTTGGCCCAGCTTTCTAGTCTATTCAGGTCATTTTGAATTTTGATCCTATCCTCTGGGGTATTAGCTATTCCTCCTGATTTGGTGTCATCTGCATATTTGATAAGTGTGCTCCCAATTCTGTCATCCAGGTCATTGATATAGATGTTGAATAACACTGGCCCCAGGACAGAGCCCTGTGAGACCCCATTGGTCAATTCTCTCCACGATGAAAAGGATCCATTGTTGAGCACCCTTTGGGTTCGGCCAGTCAACCAATTACAAATCCATGTAACAGTTACGTTGTCTAGCCCACATTTCACTAGCTTCTTTGCAAGAATGTCATGGGGAACTTTGTCAAAGGCCTTACTGAAATCAAGATATATTATATCCACAGCATTCGCTTCATCTACCGAGATGGTAATTTTATCAAAGAAAGAGATTAGATTTGTCTGGCATGACTTGTTTCTCTGAAACCCATGTTGACTCTTTATGATTATGGAATTGCCATCTAGATGTCCACAGACTCTCTGTTTAATGATCTGCTCTAGAATCTTTCCTTATATTTATGTCAGACTAACTGAACGATAATTGTTGGGATCCTCTTTTT
>NW_024845749.1:0-1034 GCF_019175285.1 Sceloporus undulatus
TAACACATCACTGAATTAAAAGCACATCAGTTAAAATTCTCCTTCTCTTCCATCATCCACCTGAGCAGGAGATCAATATTCTAACAGACCATCATCTTTTATATCACACGTTGGAGATCCCATGCATGTGAAGACCACCTGATTGAAGCCTATGCTGTGCTGGGAGGGGGTTGTTTGTTTGAAAACTAGATGCCTTATCAGCCCTTTGGCTGCTTTCCCGGACAAGCAGCACAAACTGGTGGTGACAATAATTGTGCCATAAAAGAAGCAATTGCAAGGAGATAATAAAAAGATCTGCTTTCATCATGGGCACGGACCTTTTGGAATCAATTTACCAACACAGAGCAAAGGAGAATCCCAAACCAGTTTAAATATCCCAGTCAGACTCCGTATATGACCACCTCTCCAGACGCCTGAATCGAGGACTCTCTCTCAACTTGAATCTTGTTTTGACACAAACATTTGTGAATTGCAACCAGTATGTGTACTGAGCTGACCCAAGTTATTGTTTAATTATGTTACTATGCTGTTATTGTTATCTTCTTTGTTAATATTAAACATTGCATTTAATAGGTTTGAAGATAATGCCTGTCGAATATTTAATATTATTTTATAGAAATGATAGAACTGTGTTTTACTCAAAATCTATGTTTTCAATTGGGGGGGGGGAATTAACAGTTAATTTGAATAGTATTCCAAAGGAATGCCTTTAGAAAGTTCTTGGATGGGTTTGGAAGTTAACAGACATCTACATCTACAAATATTGAGCCTAAAAAGTAAATATTGTCAAGGGCAGCTTTTACAGTGAAAATGAGGAATGGTGACTCTTGGGGGTCACCCTACAGAATGCCCTCCTTGGAGATATGTTTGTCTTCCCTTCTTCTTTTCCTTCAAGTAGGCCCTAAAGACATTTTTCAATCAGTGTGGTTTAGCAGTTGATGATAGACTGGGACATGTGGGATCCAGGCTCAAGTCTCCACCAAGCCGAGGAACTCACTGGTTGGCCATGAAACTCATCCTGATCTACCTCACAA
>NW_024845750.1:0-1034 GCF_019175285.1 Sceloporus undulatus
GATGATGGGTATCGCTTGGAACAGAAACAGTATTTCAAGAAGTAAACTCATTTGGATCAGTGATATTTTTCCTAATAGCGATCAGTGTAATTTCTCCCATTTTTCTAGGTCTTTTCTGATTTCCTTCCATGTGTCTCATAGTTATTGTGAAATAGATCTGAGTTTTTATTACTTAAATTTATTCCTAGATATTTAACTTTCTTTCCCACTTTAAATCGACTAATTTCTTCCAGGATTTGTTCTTCCTTTCCCCGTATTTTCTGTTATTAATGTTGTTTTGTCTCTCTTTACTTTTAGTCCTGAAACATATTCCAATCCCACTATTACATCCATCAATTGTCTTATGCTCTTTTCTGGGTTCTCCAGGGAATACAAATGTCATCTGAGAAGACTCTCATTTTAAACTCAGTTGTTTTTAATTTTTATTCCATTGATCTTATTTTCTAATCTTATCCTATTATTCAGTGCTTCAAGGATCAGAATGAACAAAAGGGGTGAAAGTGGGAAAGCTTGCCATTTACCTTTAGAAACCTTAAATTCCTCTGTATGTTATAGTAAACAATTATTTGGGCTCTTTGATCTTTATACATTGCCTTTATCCATCTTAAATAAGAAGCTCCTATTTCCATTTTTCAAGTGTCACAAATAACATATCCCATCCTGTGTTATCGAAGGCCTTTTCTAAAAAGATAAGTGTTTTTTTTTCATTGTGCCTTTCAAAATATTCAATTATATTTAAGATGTTTCGTATCTTATCACTGAATTGTCTGTGAAGGAGAAATCCTGACTGGTCCTTATGAATCCAGCCTTTAAGAATTTTTTTGAGTCTATCAGCCAAAATCATAGAAAATAATCCATAATCCATATTTATTAAGGAAATTAGCCTATATCTCTTTACCTCAGTTGCATCTCTATCTTCTTTTAATAGCAAAGTTATATTAGCTTGTTTCCATGTTTCAGGATAATGGTTTTCTTTGATGGCATTTACAGGAAGAAATACCTTTAAACCCTTTGATCTTTTTGCTTAATATGAC
>NW_024845751.1:0-1034 GCF_019175285.1 Sceloporus undulatus
AGCAGTGACACAGATGAAACTAATAGTCAAGAACCTTGACTCACCAAAGAGCTCTTGTACCTCTGCATCCTCTTTCTCTTGGAGCCCAACTCCCTCTGCTTGGCCTCTCTGTCGGCCATCAGGTGGGCAGGGGTCCTGGTGGTCTTGCACTTGGGTCACTTCCAGCAAAAGGTGCCCCAAAGCTGTGTCCAAGGGGGCCGAGATGAAGTTCCTGAGAAAAGAGACCAGAGATTCAAAAAAGGACGCAAATTGGATCTCTTATAAAGAATCAATGCAAATAGATAGAACTAGTTATAGAATAAAGACAAGAGAAGATCCTAATGATCAGGGTTATGATCTTTCATGGTTATATGACAGACAATTAAAGAGCTCTTCCTAATGGATAAAAAACAATACGGTATTTGCAAATCAGACTCTGATCTAGAACAGGAAATAATGTTGAATAAAGATGCCTTGTTAGCAAGACTTTATAATTGTATTCTTAAAATCTATACAGAAGAAGAAGTTATTAAAGAAAATATGACCACAAAACTTTGGTTTTGCAATTGAATTAGACCATTGGGAATACACTTGGAAAACAGATTGAACTATACTTGCAGCCAAAACATCAGAGAGTTATTATAAAACTTTTTGATGGTATTTAACACCAGAGAGAATAAGAAAGATGTATAAGAATTGCAGTAATTTATGCTGGAAATGTGAAAAGGAGCAGGGCTCAATCTATCAAATGGGTTGGACTTTGGGAAAGTGATACAACTTTGGAAGTTGATTTATTTTGAAATTAAGAAAGTTGTAACTATATCTTTTAAATTCTTGCCTGAAATTCTTTGCTTAATATAATAGAACAATACATAGGAAAAAAACTATGGCCTGTTACAGACTGCCAAAATAAAGCATCTTCGGTTCTCTTTGGAGTTATGCTGTTTAAATGATGCATGCGTCCTAAGAATCCGGAAGCTGCACCAAAGCTGCACTCCGGTGCTTAGGAATGGAGTGTGACTTTGGCGCGACCTCCGGACTCTTAGGACCCATGC
>NW_024845752.1:0-1034 GCF_019175285.1 Sceloporus undulatus
TCTCCCAGTTTCTAAACTTGTCACAGGCAGAATGTCTTGATGAGGATTTTCAGGCATATGTTCAACATTTAAATGCCCTGCATGGTGACTTCAAAAACAGATCTGAAGATATTCTGACGATGGAACTACCACCATGGATCATAAATCCATTTGATGAAACAGAAGTGGCAAATGTGGTATTACAAGAGGAGCTACTCACGTTTAGCACCAATGAGGAGCTGAAGGTGAAATTTAAAAAAGGCTATCAAACATTTTGGCTGCAGGCAGAAATACCCGAAAAATATCCTGGGCTGTGGGAAATTGCGAGAAAACTTTTGATAGCGTTTCCCTCGTCATACCTTGTCAGAAAAGGTTTTAGTGTCATTACAAACCTATTAACAAAAAAAAGGAGTAGATTGAACATCACAGAACGGGGAGATTTGTGGTTATTCCTTACAAAACTGAAGCCAAATATTGATAATTTGCTTTGAATCCATCAAGTACATTCCTCCCATTAAAATTATGATCATTTTTTGTTGACTTGCATTGTTGAAGTTACGTTACATTATTAATGTTTAATTTTAATTCTATTAAGTCTGTAATCATATTATTTTAATAAACAGAACACAAGAAAATATACTATTTTTATTTTTATTTTTACCACTCCGAAATTAGGGTTGGAACTCAGCCGCGACACAAATTTCCATCGTTAGATCTAATCTTCACATTTTTGATCACTTTATAAATAAAGGTTAATAATAATAATAATAATAATAATAATAATAATAATAATAATAAATATGGTAGAAATGTAGCAGCAGGGGGTCCACCGAAACCAGCAAAATTTTGAAAGTGGTCTACGAGAAAAAAAAGTTGGGGAACCTCTGGTTTGGGGAAGGGTCTGAGGAGGAGGAAGAGGGGGAAGGCTTAGGGGAAGGGCCTGAGGAGGAGGAGGAAGAGGAGGAAGACATAGAGGAAGGATCTGAGGAGGAAGACTTAGAGGAAGGGTCTGAGGAGGAGGAAGAGGAGGAAGGCTTAGGGGAAGGGCCTGAGGA
>NW_024845753.1:0-1034 GCF_019175285.1 Sceloporus undulatus
AAAAAAAAAAGAAAGAAAAAAGAAATAGTCCAATTTTAACTGCCATGGCTCTCAGTGATATGGAATTCTGGGATTTGTAGTTGTGTGACTGTACAGAGGCATTCCAGGGGGAAAATCACTGTCTGCTTAATAGACTATAGCAGTGTTTCTTAAACTTGTTCCCAGGATTACAGCTCCGCCGTTTACTGACCAGTAAAGTCCAAACCACTTGGAAGAGCAGAGTTTGTGAAATACTGGTCACTATAGCAAAGCCTTTGACTGCATAGATCATGAAAGGCTATGGAAAGCCCTTAAAGCCATGGGAGTGCCAAGACATCTGATAGTCCTGATGAGGAATCTGTACTCAGGACAAGAGGCTACTGTCAGAACAGAACATGGAGAAACAGAATAGTTCTCAATTGGCCAAAGGCTGCCTCTTATCACCCCAACTGTTCAATTTACATGCAGAAAATAAATGAAGAGCTGGTTTGAAAAGGAGGAGGGAAGATAAGAGGAAGGAACATCAGCAATCTTAAAATACTTGGACGATACAATACTACTATCGGAAAACACCACGGACTTGGAACAATGACTAAGGAAGGTCAAGGAAGAAATCACAAAGGCAGGCTTGTTACTGAACATAAAGAAAACAAAAATAATGTCTAGGGAAGATCTACATAAATCCTACCTAGATATTGAGAAAGTTAAAAGGTTTCTTGTATCTTGGAGCAAACATTGATCATGGGAAACTGCAGTCATGAAATCGAAACAAGACTATGAATGGGAAGGGTAGCCATGAAGGGACTGGGCAAGGTCCTAAAGTCTAAAGATATACCACTGAGCACTAATGTCCAGTCCATTGTGTCCCCTGTTGCCATGTACAGCTGTGAGAGCTGGGCAGTAATGGAAGTGGATGAGAAGGACATGAATTCATTTGAGATGTGGTGCTGGAGAAGAAGGCTGAGTCAAAACGACAAACAAATGGGTCCGAGAACAGACCAAGCCTGAAATCTCCCCGGAAGCCAAAATGACTAAACTGAGTCTGTTGTATTTTG
>NW_024845754.1:0-1034 GCF_019175285.1 Sceloporus undulatus
TCTAAGCCTAGTTGCCAGGGGGGTGTCCCTCTCCCCAGAAGGGGCTTTGAGGTCCCTCTGTCTTCCAGCTCTTGGCTTTGGCCTAAATCTGGGCTCTTCTCTCCCACTCAAACAGAGCCCCCTTCCCCCAGAGAAAACCCTTCCCCCAGAAAACTGTTGTTTCCAATGCTATTGAAGCCTATGCTGTCTGATGCTTTTTATTTGTCACAAAGGTCTAATGACTGGGAGCCTCCGCTCTTCTGAACCCCATCCCAGCCCCCCAGAGATGAAGAGGGTGCCCCATTGGAAGACCAAAGAAAGGGGCTTGCCAGCCCTCATCTCCCCCCCAAATGAAGAGGAAGGGAGGAGGGTCTCTCCTCTGCCCTACTTTCCAGGAGGGAGGGGCTCCTCAAAGCCCCCTTTTCATCTAAATGACCCTGCCCCCTCCCCCCATGGCCATGCCTCTCCTCAAGGGCCCCCTGCCCCCTTTTCTCATACATTTCCATACACTTTCTTCCTTTGAGGAGACTTGGAGGATGTGTTTGACTCTGTTCTTCTTATGGCTGGGAGCTGAGTTGAGGACTGAGAAGAGAAGAAAGTGTGTTTTGTGCAAATTCAGAACTTCTGTGCATCAAAGTCCAACGTGTTGAAACAACAAATAATTTTATTGAGAACACATAATCAGAAATCCAGCATTTAAGCCAGAACAGCCCTCCCCAAGACAAAGAAAACATTGAAACCCCAAAACTTAAAATCCCACCCTCTTCCAAACCTAACCCACACCTCCAATCCCCAGAGACTATGCCCCACAATTAACCAGGCCCCTGTTAATACCGGCCGACAACTTTCTTCAGCCAACATCCCACCCATTGCAAATGCTATCATTCCCATAATTATTTGATCCAGCTGCAACACATCCCAGCCCCCCATCTAGGTAATCATAATCCCCAGCCAAGTTATAATCCAAAACAATTATCTATATTACAGTGCGCACACATCATATGTGACTTTCAGTATATGGTGAAAGCCACGCGGGGGCGCAAGGGGCGGTGCGT
>NW_024845755.1:0-1034 GCF_019175285.1 Sceloporus undulatus
TGCAAGAAAGACAATAGGAACCAGCTGCCTGTAGGACCATGGTGGGGATGAAGCTTGCATGAAACCTCTCTTTTCAGGGCTCTTTAAAACCACCACTCAGCTTTGTTGATCACTTTGTGTGGTAGTGTCTCCCGCTCTTCACTTGCCTGCATGAGGTCACTCCTGCAGTGCCATTTTGGGGCAGACTGACTGCCTAGAGTGAAGGGTTAGAGCACATTGTGGCAGGGAAGAAGCAGAAGCAAAAATGAGCTTTCATATTGGCAACCCTGCTTAAGCTTTGTGAGCTTTACCAGGATTTGGCTGACAGGTTGGAGCTGGGCTGCTGCTCTTACTTTCTTTTGTTGGACAGGCCAAGAGATTAAGCAGCAGGAGAAATAATGTTGGGGGGGGGGGGTTGACTTGAAGTTGTGTGGGGAAGGCACATGTCTGGGGAAGGAGAAAGAGGATGATCTGTGGTCAGTTCTTTGAAAGAGTCCTTCACCTCTCTTATCTCTTTCAGATTGAGAGTCCTTCCTCATTGGAGAGAAAAGTGAGATTGAGAGTCCTTCCTTGCCAGGGATAAGCTTCTCCCTTTGCACCCAGTCACCTTGGGAGCAGTAACAGAGCAACCAGTTGAGCAGCAACTGAGTAGCCTCTTACCTGTGCTGGCCTTTGTCACATTATGCAGTAGAATCAGCTTCCACAAAAATGCATTTCATACTACAGGTGGCCCTCCTTATACACAGATTTTTTATACACGGTTTCAAGCATACACGGTTTGAAAATGTTCAAAAAAAGTATAAATTTCAAATATCAAACCTTAATTTTCCATTTTTTATAAGGGACACCATTTTGCTATGTCATTATATTTAATGGGACTTGAGCATACACTGATTTTTTTTATCCACGGGGGATCTTGGAACCAAACCCCAGCGTATAACAAGGGTCCACTGTATATCAATTAATCTTCCATGTGCCACAGAACTCTGTTTGTGTTTTCTCTTGCTGTTTTGTTTTTTGCTGTAACACTAACATAACAACCCATTTATCAAATA
>NW_024845756.1:0-379 GCF_019175285.1 Sceloporus undulatus
CAGGCCAAAGGGCCAAGGTTTGAATAGCTCCATATTTTGGAACTGGCTTTTCAAGAATGATGAAAATCTTCTCTAAACAGTGCCTTTGCCGCATCTTGACATGTGAACCCAAATGTAAATGACAGTAAACTCCACTGAGAAGTCCAAAGGAGCAACAGGAATGTTACCTTGGAGCTGCCTTGGATCCCATTTCAGGAGAAAGGCAGGACATGAGTTGAATAAACAAACAAACAAACAAACAATCCTATCATGTTCCTGGTGTAGGTGGTCTATCAGAGTGATCAAAGTAATTTTCATCCCAAATCCCAAACAATTCCAGATAATCCATTTAACTGGAGAATCTGTGAACCTAGAAGGACAGTAGAGGCTTGACTGACTT
>NW_024845756.1:479-1034 GCF_019175285.1 Sceloporus undulatus
GCCTAAAAATGGAATGTAAGGTGCAATATTTCTTTCTTTTCTTTTATATACTAAGTCTCTGACAAGCACCAAAGGCAGCTTACAGTTTCAAATGGCAGTTTCTCAGAAACCATCCCTGTCAATACAGGTGTTTGCCAGGGCTGTCTAAAAGCAGTTCTTTTATGTAATTTCTGTATGAACGGTTTAATCTCTTCTCTATTAGATGCAATGTTTTTCTCCCCTTCTTTGAAGGATAAAGATATCCCCATTTTATTACATGTCAATGATGCCATCCTTCTTTCTTTTGCACAAGTGTCTTGCATGGACTTTTCAGGACTCTAGGAGAATATTATGAGAAAGAATTCATGGGGTAATTATTCAAAAGCTAAAATCATGCTGTTTGGAAAATGAACGCAGAAATATCAATGGCAGCTTGAAATCACCAACAACTGGAGCAAGTTAGACATTATAAATAGTTATTGGTAACATTTAAGGACTCTGGATGCTGGTCTACACTCTTGAAAGCTGCTGCAGTTAATACAACAGCTAATGCTATTTTTCAATATGCAACACATT
>NW_024845757.1:0-1034 GCF_019175285.1 Sceloporus undulatus
ATCCTGCCTCTCCATTGCACTTGTCACTGGAAGCCCTCTTCCATGTTCTGTCATCTTTACAATTCCACTTCATTGGGAGATGGGGCAGGACTCTCTCAGTGGTAATGCTTAAGATTCTAGAACTCCCTGCCTCAAGAATCCAATTGGTTTCTTCTCTCTTGGGCTTTGGGTGAACTGTAAAGAATTGCTCCATACTCCAGATGTGTGGTTCTTAGTAGAAGTCCTAGAACACCAGGGGATCTCTATTGTGTCTCACAGCTCAGTTAAATCCAGATGACCCCTACTTTTTGTATTTTCAAAAGGGGGCTAACCATTGCATATATTTCCCAGAAAAAGCCAACCCAGGATGCAAACTGAGAGTTGCATGATATGTAGTGAAACCTAATCTAATAATTTGCTCCTATTTATAACATTAATTTTTACAACTGATTAAACAGAAACTCTTTGGCTGCTACCTGTTTCTCCTCCCCAACCTCCCACTTGCAATTTTTAAACACCTGGCACTATTAAAAGTTCTGTATGGCTGAAAAGCTTGTTCGCTGTCTTAAGAGTATTTGGTTGGCTTAATAAATGCATTGTCATACTAAAAGTTTCCAACCAAAACTTTTTTTAAAAGGCATTGTACTACTTTAGCTTTTTAAAGGCATACATATCCTGAAAGCATCAGATCCCATCTGATGTATACTAGGGTATAGACACTATGTGGTTTATTTTCAGAGGATGAAAATAGTAAACTACTTTTGAGTGTGCTTCCTTAAGAAAACCTTATGTAATTCATAAGGTCACCATAGACTGATAGGTGACTTGTAGGTACATACTTTATTGGGCTACCTTTATTTATTTATTTATTTATCCAACTGATGAGATTGCCTGGTTTGGCCAACTTATCCTTGTTTATCTGATCCAGAATAATCTTTTAACAATGCCCTGCCTCTCGTCTCTTGCAGTCTATGCCAGAACCTGAACCTGTTATAGCTTATCTTCAGAATTGGCCAAGACCATTTATTCATTCCAGATGAATGCAGCTGCTATTG
>NW_024845758.1:0-1034 GCF_019175285.1 Sceloporus undulatus
AATGTGTTCCCAATGTGTTCCAGGGACGCCATTTCTGGGAACGGTTCCCAGAAATGGCGTCCCTGGAACACATTTGGAACGCCCGGCGGTGACGGCGGCGTTCCGCTGTGTGGTAAACTAGCGTTCTGGTTCTCATCACGTTCCAGGCTCGCGCCCGTGAGAACGCATTGGGGAACGCTTTTACCCTAGTGCGGTAATCTCCAAAGGACTAGGAAATTCAAAGGTGTTACATTGGAACAGAGAAGGCCAAACTGATGGAAATACTGCACCTGAATTGAATAGTTGCAGATCCAGAGATAAAAGGAACTCACTCACTCCTGAGACAAATGAAGGTTGGCATGTTAGAGAAAGATAAGCCAAGCAAATTTGCAGCATGGATACTGGAGAAAAGCACCAGAATATATACAGAATTTTAGCCCTGGGGTTAAAAAGCCAAATGTGGGTGCTTCCTTTGAAATGGATTCGAATCACTTTGAAGTCGTTTTTTGGAGGTGGTGGCATTGGGGTGTGAATATGGGTGATTGGGGCGCATTTATGAAGCAGGATGGATTAATGCACAAAGATGCCATGGCCACTGACCCCTTGGCGCCATCCCATTGTGTCCGAAAAACAGGGCCAGGTGACTCTATTGCTACATGTGACGAAGGAACCCAGTAATGGCGTTCACGGTAGGGCCATAGAAGAGTGAATTAACCTGCATGTCTGATATCAAAAGAAGAGAAGTGGAAGGAAGCTAACAAGAGCTAGAAAAAGGACTTCTCCTATAAATCCATGAGGGTGTTGACATTCAAATTTGTGACATTCCCTGTCGCATCAGTAACAACTTGGAGTTTGGCTACCGCACATTTTTCAGGCCAGCTCTGGAAGCAGCAACAGCCCTGCCATGTCCTAAGCCAGCCGTCTCTTGGTACCACCCTAGAAGTGACACTCTCTGAACAAAGTTATTTACTCTCTTACGTTATTTATTTGTTTACACCCCAGTCACCTCTGGTGGCACCCATTTATCAGGCTGAGAAATGGGTGGCCCTGAGGTA
>NW_024845759.1:0-694 GCF_019175285.1 Sceloporus undulatus
CTCTGGTTTCCACTGGTTTCCAGTATTGAATGTTCTTTTCCATGGACAAATCCTTGAACATTTTCAAAGGCATTAAACCCCTGTCATCTCTCTTCTTGTGTTGGAATAGCATTGCGCTGGGAGGGAGGCAGAGATGGGGGAGCTTTGCAGTCAAATGTGGGGGGATATGTTCGTGCATCAGGACACCCCCCTCCCTCAGCAAAACAGGGTGGGAATAGGAGACACTGTGTTTTATTCACCCAAATCCTCCTCCTCCTCCTCCTCAAACAAAAAAGCCTCCCCCTCCAAGCCCCCCACATGCCACCACTTTCTTCTTCGTGGTCTCTGCGAATCACACAAATGGGTTATCGTTCTGTGGCTGCACAGTTAGCTTCGGAACCTTCTTGGAGAGATTAAAGGCATTTTGGCGGTAGCCCCGCCCACTCTCCAACTGCCTTCATCAGTCGGTTTCCCTCCTAAACCCTCAGTTCCTTTTGTCCGCCGCACTAGCAGCAGCTTCTAGGAACTCTTCAGAGATTCATTTTCCTGTCAGACTTTAAAAACTTGATTTGACAGGATCAATCTGCATTTTGGTGGTAATTTTTTAACATCATTGTTCATATTTTAAAACAAATGCTATGATTTTCTAGATAATCATATACTTAAATGTGAATTTGAATTCTGAGGTAAAGTTGTTTAACAACAACTTGCCCTG
>NW_024845759.1:794-1034 GCF_019175285.1 Sceloporus undulatus
ATTTTCCTGTCAGACTTTAAAAACTTGATTTGACAGGATCAATCTGCGTTTTGGTGGTAATTTTTTAACATCATTGTTCATATTTTAAAACAAATGCTATGATTTTCTAGATAATCATATACTTAAATGTGAATTTGAATTCTGAGGTAAAGTTGTTTAACAACAACTTGCCCTGTGATTTCTCAGAGAATCGCTTACTTAATTGGGAATTTAAATTCTGAAATAATGCTGTTTTAGGAC
>NW_024845760.1:0-1034 GCF_019175285.1 Sceloporus undulatus
AATAGCATGGGAGACAGAATGGCTCCCTGAGGGACACCAGATGTAAGTGCCCTCTTATCAGAGCACACTTCTCCCAGCTGCACCATCTGGAATCTTCCTGAGAGGTAGGATCGGAACCACTGGAGCGCAGTGTTAAGTTTTAATTGATTCTTTTTGCAAGCTGTCTTGGATTTCACTCCAGGAGAAAGGTGGCATAAAAATTAACTAATCAATCAGTCAGTCTTCTACACTTCGAACTCAGTTTGTGCCAGAGGAAAAATGTGAGGAGCACAGAGAAAGTGGGACATTTTAAAAGCAGCTGGAAAAAGTGGGATGACAGAAGGGTTCATTGGGACTGTCCCTGCCAAATTTGAAAGATATCCTAGAAATGAGGTGTCTGAGGAAAAGTCTTAAAGTGGTAGAATTTGGGGGCAGGGGAGAGAAAAGAGGCAGGTTTCACTTCCATTGCTTCCCCCCTCCATTCTGCTGTTTAGAATTGTGTGTGTGTATGCCTTCAAGTTGCCTGTTGATGTATGGTGACCTCTTGAAGTCACATGTTTTTCTTTGACAAGGAATACTCAGAGGTGATTTTGCCAGTTCCATCCTCTGAAATGTAGCCTACAGCACCTGGCGTTCATTAGCAGTCTTCCATTCAAGAACTAACCATGGCTATCCTTGCTTTGCTTCCAAGATCATATGAGATCTGATGGCTTTAGTGAATTTAGAGAATGTTTAGACCAGTACTATTCAAAGTGGTATTTTCTGAACTTGTTCTAGTTCATGAGCCATTGACTGCCAATCTACAGAGAGTTTCCAGGAAAGAAAGGAAAAGTTGTGACAAATATGGCACTAGTCTCTGACATGTTGGGGGTGGGTGGGTGGTACTGCTGGTTCCTCACATGAGATAGATACAAGAAACACTATTTCATGCTATTTTAAATTGTTGTTTTGCTGTCTGACCTCTATCCTGAGATCTTTTGATATAAGGGTAAGATATAAATATCACTTGATTACTGTAATGTCCTCCTGGCTGGGCTTCCTTTTTCTCACCTCCG
>NW_024845761.1:0-1034 GCF_019175285.1 Sceloporus undulatus
CTCTCCCTCATTTGAGGATAAAGATACCAGTGACAATCTAGGCCAGATTCTTTAAGTTCTTCTTGTGTTTTGATCTCTAGTTTTCCTTGCGATTCTTTCAGGACATCCTTGTATCTTAACCATTTAGTTTTCTGGATACTTTTCCTCCCAAAAAGAGCCTCATGCAGCAAACACCATAAAGGTATTTTTGGACATATTCTACACTTGTTTCCCTCCAGATCTTCAATAGAGCTTTTCTTATGAAATGATTTGAGCTTTCTTTATGAACGTTCTCTTTGCCGTAAATTAGGTTTCCTGTCCACCCAAATCTTAAATGTTCACCCTCCAGTCATAACAACTGTTCATTCTCTAACATAAACCATTCTCTCATCCAAACTAAACAACAAGCAGCATAATAAAGTTTTAAGTTTGGCAAACCCAGCCCTCCTCTACTTTTGTCATCACAAAGTATTTTCGTGTCTATCCTGGCTCTTTTTTTATTCCAAATAAATTTTGACATTTCCTTTTGCCATAGAGTCAATGGTTTTTCATTCTGGAAGATGGGTATCGCTTGAAACAGAAACAGTATTTCAGGAAGGAAACTCATTTGGATCAGTGACATTTTCCTAATAGCAATAAGTGTAATTTCCCCCATTTTTCTAGGTATTTAGTGATTTCCTTCCATGTGTCTCATAGTTATTGTGAAATAGATCTGAATTTTATTTGTTAAATTTATTCCTAGATATTTAACTTTCTTTCCCACTTTAAATCGACTAATTTCCAAAAACTCCTCTATTTTGGCTTTAGACGTTTGTGATATAGTTTAGCATAGAATTCTTGGAAGGTCTTCTTAATTTTATTATGTCCAGATGTTAATGTCAAATCTTTTTTTATTTCCATAATGTTCTTTTAACTTCCTTATTTTATTGGCAAGCTATCTTCCTGGCTTGTTAGCTTGTTTAAAATTCATTTGTTTTAGATGTCTAACTTTATCCTGGATTTCCATTGCTTCTTCTGTATAGGTTTATAAGTGAAGATTGCATCCTGGATTATGC
>NW_024845762.1:0-1034 GCF_019175285.1 Sceloporus undulatus
GAACACACCTTGCCAAGAAAAACCCATGAGAGGTTCATCTTTGGGTCACCATAAGTCAGAAATGACTTGAAGGTGCACAACAAACCTGACTGTAAGAGCTGTTTGAAGGTGGAATAGACTGCCTCAGAGTGGGCTAGACTTTTTCTTTGGGGATTGTCTTTAAACAGAGATTGGATGGCCATCTCTCAGGAATGTTTTAGCTGAGTGGTCCTGCATTGACTAGATGGTGCATGCAGTTAGACCAGTAATTCCCAGACTGGGTCCCAGAATCCCAGATCATTGGCCAAGATGGCTGAGGCTTCTGGGAAGTGACATCCAAAACACCTGGAGAACCAGAGTTTGGAAATGACTGAGTTAGACTAAATAGTCCTTGCAGTTCCTTCTCATTCTATGATTCTATGGCCCCATACAGACAGGCCAAAATAAAGCTGCTTCGGGTCACTTTGGAGGTATGTTGTTTCAATGATGCATGCGTACTAAGAGTCCGGTAGCTGCACCAAAGTTGTGCTCTAGTCCTTAAGACTGGACCATGGCTTTGGCATGGCTTCTGGACTCTTAGGACACATGCATCATTTAAACAGCATACCTCCAAAGTGACCTGAAGCAGCTTTATTTTGACCTATCTGTATGGGGCCTATGTTTTTATCCCAGTGTTGTATCTATTCTGAAGATCTGAAGAGTGCAGCAATTTGGATGACTTCTTTAAGGTTCAAACAAAAATATGGTGAGGGATCACCATCCCATTGATGTGGAAGTCACCAGCTGCCAGCCACTGAATTGGTTGCATAACTAAGAGTCAGGGGTTGGTGGTGGTACAGGAACACCTCCAGTCTATAGAAAAATGGAATTTGGGATCCCCCCTCAACCCTAGTTTCTTTCAAAGGTAAGAATTGTGAAGACTGTGTACAACACATGATGAGATAACATCTATGTAGAGATCTTGTAGCACCTTTGAGACTAACTGAAACAAAGAAGTTGAGAGTAAGTGAAAGAAAGATGCATTTGAGGATGTAAACTGAAGTCTAGGAAAGCTC
>NW_024845763.1:0-1034 GCF_019175285.1 Sceloporus undulatus
CCTTGGCTTTCACCCTAATTTTGTTGGCACCAAACGTGCGGCAACAATGTCATCCCCAGCCTTCGAGGACAACTGATCAATGTCCGGCGGAACGAAAGTGTGTGTGATTATTGTATGAATGTGTGAGCGAATGAAAGACCTCTTGATAATCAATGTTTGTATTATGTTTTGTGATTTAATAAATTTTGCATGTAAAGTGATTAAACCCAAATTTGGTGTCTCACTATCGGTCTTAGCCCTGCTCTGAATAAGTCCACAGAAAGAGAAATTTTCATTACATGCTCTCAGGTTAAACAAGTTGCCCTTACAAAATTGGGCAAAACAAAGATGTGGAGGAGGAAGATGTCAGAGGCGAACTGAGGGCAGCTGATGCTCCTTGCCTGAAGCATTGAGACTGTCCCATTGTGACTTCAGTCTGATGCTCTTTGCCTGAAGCATTAAGACTGTCCCATTGCGGTTTCCAAATCCTTCACCATTTCAGTCGGACTCCTTTGGACACGCTCCAGTTTCTCAACATCCTTTTGAATTGTGGTGCCCAGAAGTGGACACAATATTCCAGGTGGGACCTGACCAGAGCAGAATAGAGTGGCGCTATTACTTCCCTTGATCTGGACACTACACTTCTATTGATGCAGCCTAAAATTGTGCTGGCCTTTTTAGTTGTGGCATCGCACTGTTGACTCATGTTCAACTTGTGGTCTACCTAGACTCCTAGATCCCTTTCACACGTAGTTTACACATAGTTTAATTCATCCAGGTGTCCCCATCCTATATCTGTGCATTTCATATTTCCACCCTTAATGCAGTACCTTACATTTCTCCATGTTGAATTTTATTTTTTTAGGTTTGGCCCAGCTTTCTAGTGTATTCAGGCCATTTTGAATTTTGATCCTTTCCTCTGGGGTATTAACTACTCTTCCTAATTTGGTGTCATCTGCAAATTTGATAAGTATGCCCACATTTCTGTCATCCAAGTCATTGATAAAGATGTTGAACAGCACTGGGCTCTGTACAGAACCCCACTGGACACCCCA
>NW_024845764.1:0-1034 GCF_019175285.1 Sceloporus undulatus
GCTAGAGGAGTCACACTGGAATAGTACCTCTTTAAGAGCATAGTGTGATAAACATCACAGAGTCACAACCAACTTTTTAATTTAAGTGTTTGATGGAACAAAGGAAAAGAAGAAAAGAAAACCCCACTGAAGATATTTGTGCCTAACAACTGAATGAGGATACATCAAACTGGAGGTGAAAGGAATAAAGGACTTGTGACAGATTAATCTGAAACGTGAAGATAAAAAAAAGTTTGTATAGTATCTTATTTATTTGAGATAATTAGATTGGAAGGCTGAAGGCTTGCTGTTTTGGCATGCTAATTTTTTGATCTCTGAATAGTAGCATCTTCAGAGATAGTTTGATTTTCAGGATTTTAACTTTTTGAACCTTTTTGAAGTCCTGTGAATGGTTTGTTGCTGGAACGTTGCTGGTTCTTCCTGGGATAACTCCTCTCTGACTGTGATGTCATCTGAAAATATTTGCTGCGATCATACAACTTTGCTGGGAAAATGCCTTTTTACTCCCCCCCCCCCCCATATGATAGTCTGCATAGAATCATCCAAGCCATAATATTTTTCATCATTATGCATGGATGTGAGAGCTGGACAGAGAAAAAAGCAGATGAAATCAAAATCAACTGATTTGAAATGTGGTGATGGAGAAGAGTGCTGAGAATACTGTGGACAGCCAAAGAGTCAAACAAATGAGTGCTTGAACAGATCAAGGTTGAAATAGCCCTAGAAGCCAAGATGATCAAATTTAGGCTGTTGCACATCATGATAACACACAACTCATTAGAAAAGACAACAATGCTGAGCAAAATAAAGGGTAGCAGAAAGAGACAAAGATTGCATGCCAGATGGCTAGACTCAATTAGGGAGGTTATGAGCACGAGTCTGCTAAACTTGAGCAGAGCAGTGGAAGACAGGGTTGCCATGAGTCAAGTTTACATTGTGTTTCTAGTCTGAGTGAAATGTTGGCGGTTTACAGACCGCCAAATAGTACGTATACAATACGTACTAGGGTTAGGAAGGGGCGGTGCTTCCGCACC
>NW_024845765.1:0-1034 GCF_019175285.1 Sceloporus undulatus
CTGAAACTGAAATAAATGCAATGGGTGCTTGGTGGAAATACTTCAGCTAAAAAGGCTTAGCACAACGGCTCCCAGGTCTTTCTTGAGTCTGAATTCTGGTCCCATTCATAAGCCAATGTATAACACAGTCTGAAGGCAACACTTCCAGAGCTCAACAATAACTTAGCAAAGTACAGAAAGAAATCTCCAGATATAGGTATTGGCAATGCACTAACCACTTTACACACTTAAAAATAACTCACAGACACAGTTGATTTCCTCCAAGTCCTTGGAGGTTCTTTATCTTGAATTGCAATATAAAACAAATATTTACCAGCTCTCCTCTCCGACTTCCATCAACTTCACAATGTCTTCTACACCCAACACCAACCCACATCAATCCACATGTGAGCTGTATACTGTCATCTCCTGGTGCCACACAGCATGAATCATCCCCTGCAGTTAGCTTGCACTCAACACTATGGCAGTCTCACAGGAAATGATGCCATTTTCAATTAAAATAGTTTTACATATATTTAATGGAATATTTTTCAACGGCCTGACTATGAGTAAGGATACAATCATTATACGGATTTTGGGGCATCCAAAACAGAGTCATGCTCAGGTCACGCACACCAACTTTATTAATTTAATCTGAAATAGGGAGGGGTGAATGTGGGGCTAAATCCTGGGGTAACACTTTCCTCTCTTAACACTGAGATTCAGTCTTGTCTGTCATTGTTCTCCTTTACAGAAGAATTTGTCAGTCATGAAAGAGTCCACAGAAGAAAGAAGTCACATAAATGCCAGCATTGTGGGAAATATTTTGCTTACAAGTCTGTCCTAGTCATGCATCAGAGAGGCCACACAAGAGAGAAGCCATACAAATGCCAGCATTGTGGGAAAGGTTTTTCTCGGAAGTCAAGCCTAGTGACACATCAGAGAGTCCACACAGGAGAGAAGCCATACGAATGCCAGCATTGTGGGAAAGGTTTTTCTCGGAAGTCAGACCTAGTGAGACATCAGGGAGTCCACACAGGAGAGAAGCCATACAA
>NW_024845767.1:0-1034 GCF_019175285.1 Sceloporus undulatus
GGGTATTCTCACCACATGACCCCTAATGGGGAAAAACTACAGCACCCCAAGTCAGCACCAGTGGAGACTGGGGTATTTGCAAATGGTGAATCTGACTGTGTAGAGGTACAAGGGTCTGTATTAATCCCAGGTTTAAAAAAGGCATTCCATAATGTTTTGTGTGCACCAAAGTTGCAAAATAACCTTGTAAGTGTGGCATCTCTTACTGATGATGAATATGAAATCCTTTTCAGAAAAGATGAGGGGATTATATCCAAGGAAGGAGCAATGTGGGATAAAGCCTTAAAGAAAAATCACACTTACCACATGGTGGAACAGGTGCAGTGTGGGAAAGTAACAAACAAACCACTGCATGATGGGTGTGCTCATGACTTCCATAGAGTTATGGGCCACATAAGCTTTAAGGGTTTGAAAAATCTAGAAGAGATTTGCCCAGAGTTCAGAGTAGAGAGCTGTAATAGTTACCTTGTCTCTGCTGTGTGAAAAAGGGTCAGAAATCAATGATCAAAAGATTGTCCCTTCTCCAGAACTTTTATTGCTTTCAGTGTTTATTAATGAAAACAAGACATTACACAATAAAGACATTGTGGCATTTTTGTTGGCATTGGCCAGGATTGAAATTGCCAGGGCTGGGAAAACTGGAAAGGTCAATCTGACTGTTTGGCGGTCTTGATTTTGGGATTTTTGGTTTATGGAAAAGCTCACTGATCAATCTAGAAGGTTTTGGGGTGAAATCTTCCTCTACCTTTTGAAGAATGATGTCCCCACTTATATCTTATCTCAACAACACTGGAGCAGAAGTGGGTCTTCCTTTGTGATATGATTCACTTTCGATGATTGAACTGGTGCAAAGAAGGTATCTCTGTCTTCTGAGTCCATCCCTATTTTTATGTAATGTTGCCCTTTTACATCCCATGAGACCTCGAATTTTTGAAGTTGGTTTTTAAGGTTTAAGAAAAAACAGCATTAGTGACAGGATTGTGCCCCGAGGAACGCCAGATTTATGCTCCCTTTTAGAGGAGCAACTGTCCCCA
>NW_024845768.1:0-1034 GCF_019175285.1 Sceloporus undulatus
ACTTCTTGGTCACTCAAATATTTTAGGCCAGTTGTGGTCATAAAAAGTAACAGGGGATTGATCAACGGGATGTGCTGCAAGCATAGTAAATGCACCCAAAATGGGGGTGGGTGGGTTATAGACATGTCTATAGCTTAAATCAGAAAGCATTGAAAGCAGTGAATATTAAATGTGCACTGCAAAATATATCAGATTTATGTCATTTGTCCTTATTCGAGCAAGATTCATGCTCCTGTCTGCTTATTTCATTTAACAAGAACAGGGCTCTGATTTGCTCAGGATTTCAGCCTACATGGGGAACTTTTGGCTCTCTAGAGTTTATGCAGTTCAACTTCCCTCATTCTTGATTGTTAGCCATGCTAGCTGGGACTTCTAGGAGTTGAAGGGCTCATCTACACTGGTTAGAATATGCCAGGCTGCAGAGCTGCCCAGGATTCCCAGCACTCTGTAATGACACTGTGTAGCTGTCTACACACATGTCCCCACTGTGTTGCCTGGCACTGCTGTCGCTGCTGGCACAAGTCACTCCCACCTGAGGTCACAATGATGTGGGTACCCAGCATCAATTACATGGCTGGATGTCTCATGACACGGGGGGATACATGTGTAGACATCCACCCTGCAAAATCCAGAGCAAGATGCAAGTTTTTTTAAAACCAGTTTAAGGGAGGGATGAGCCAGATTCAATGCGAAATTAGCCTCATTGTGGCGGGTTATAGACCGCCCATTTGAGGCGGGCTTCACCCACCCCTTTCCCCGGTGTATCGGGGCCTCAGCTGCTAGAACGGCAGCCGCTGAGGCCCTGATCCACCGCTTTTCAGGCTGCAGGAAAGCAGCAAAACGCCGCTTCCCCGCAGCTTGAAAAGGGGTGTCCCTGGGGCTTCAAGCCCCAAGGACACCCCGCGGCGGCGGGGAGAAGGAGAAAGGGGCCGCTTGGCCCCTTTCTCCATTGCTTCGCTGGGCGCAGCCGTCTGAAGACTGCGCCCAGTGAAGCAAAGCGCCGCCGCAAACCAGGAGCTCCTTCCTGGTCCGCG
>NW_024845769.1:0-1034 GCF_019175285.1 Sceloporus undulatus
AATCCCTCTGAACCGAAGACTACAACTCCCACGTCTGTCTGTCTGTCTGTCTGTCTTTCTTTCTTTCTTTCTTTTTCTCTTTTTCTTTCTCCCTAGCAGTGGTGTTACTCCTCTTGTTATCGTTGTGTGCTTTCAAGTTGTTTCTGACTTATTGCAACCGTAAGGAAAGACTGTTGCAGGCTTTTCTTGGCAAGATTTGTCCAGAAGTGGTTTTGCAAGTGCCTCCCTCTGAGGCTGAGAGAGTGTGACTTGCCTAAGGTCACTCAGTGGATTTCCATGGCCAAAAGGGCATTCTAACCCTGGTCTCCAGGGTCACAGTCCAATGTTCCAGCTACTAAACCACACTGTCTCTTTCTTGAGGCTTTGTTGTTTTTTGTGTAGTGGCCCGAATTCATTGCCGACTTCTGGGGAGCCTCTCCTGGGGTTTTCTTAGCAATAGTTGTTCGGAGGAAATTTGCCATTGCCTTCCCTGAGGCTGAGAGAGTGTGGCTTCTTGCCCAAGGGACCCAGCTGGTTTCATGGAGGAGTGGGGCACTAGACTCTGGCCTCCAGAGTTGAAACCCAACACTCAAACCACTGCACCACACTGCCTCCCATTCCCATGTACAACTTGTGAAATAATTGCAGACTTTTTCTGTTCTTCATGTGTGTCTTCAAGTCATTTCTAACTTATGGTGACCCTAAGGCAACCTTATGATGGGGTTTCCTTGGTATGTTTCTTCAGAGAGGGATCTCCAATGCAATTGAGGCTGAGAGAGTGTGACTTGCCAAGGGTCACCTAAGTCCAAAACACACTGCAGCAATAATCCAATCTGAGATTGCTTTAACTGCCCTGGGTCAGTGCTAAGGAATTCTGGGAAATGTAGTTTTGTGAGACATTGATCCTTCTCTGTTAGAGGGCTCTGGTGCCACAATAAGTCCCTCCCTCCCAACACTTTCTCATTTCCCCCCAAAACCAGCACAAAGCTGGCAGATGGAAAGAGGTTTTAAAGCAGCATTTAAATCTGCCATATTTGTTTTTAAAAGACTAAATT
>NW_024845770.1:0-1034 GCF_019175285.1 Sceloporus undulatus
TAAAGGGGGAAGGGCTGCTTTGGATTTGCATGATGCTCTGGGCTCCCTGGAAGCGTGATATGAGACAAAACAAATAAAGGTGAATGAAACTGGGTAACCCTACTAAGGCCAAATCAAGATTCCCTGCTACAAATAGGTTATCTCACAATGTACATATTTTCCCACCTTTCTCCTATATTCATCTGGGTGAGGCTTTCATAGCCCAACAGACTCGCTCATATTATTTATTTTGTCAGTCTGTGGAAACAGAGACTTCTCTCCCACCCCACTTTTTCCATCCTAATGCAATTAAAGATTGCAACATGAAATCACCACATATTCCTTTTCCAACTCATGTGCAAATTATCACTCCCCACCCGACCCGGCCACCGTCATCCCATCCCTGCCTGACTCAACATGCCTCTAAATGGCCTGTGGTCTCCTTTGCAGGAGGGGATTAGATGTTGTTAACTGGATACCTTTACTGTTTCAAACGCCCTCCTTCTCCTTTTCTTCCTTTCTCTTGTGTTTCCTCTCCTCCTCTCTGCTCAACTCACTCAAGATTTTTCCAGGTGAAATAGTTGCTTGAGGAACTTGCATCCCATTTTTCCTACCGTGATCTAAAATTGCAGTGAACCCAAATTTCAAAAAATCAAAGGAAAGCTGGGAGTTGTAGGCCAGAAATGCAACAAGCCAGCCAAGTTATTTTTGCATGATAGAAAGAATTTCTAAAAGTGATTAAAAAAATAGATTAAAAGTAATTGAATCAACAAATTGACCAATAAGGCTTACAAAAAGAACCAGCTGGTTTTATGATGCCCCAAATCATCACCATCATCATCTTCAGGCCTATGACATTGTCATCTTTTCTCCCTACATGAAGTGTGGGTGAGAAGGAATGCTTTTATTCTACCACGGAGACCCACCAGCCCCCTCCCCCAGTACTCAGAGAAAGAATGTGTGGGTCTTTCTCACTCTCCAGCAAGCTTGAAAAGGATAGTTCATCTGCTGGACAGCAGTTCTGACTAGTACTGACTCCAGTTTCCAAGCCTTGG
>NW_024845771.1:0-1034 GCF_019175285.1 Sceloporus undulatus
TCTACGTCTTTCAGTGCAACTTTTAGTTAAGGTTGACCATAGAGTTGGACTGGAGGAGCTACAAAGGCCTAGTAGAGTGTTCTCTCTAGAAATCTCTACGTCTTTCAGTGCAACTTTTAGTTAAGGTTGACCATAGAGTTGCGCTGGAGGACCTAGATATTCCTAGAGAGAACATATAATCAAACCCATGAATAATCAAATCCGTGAATCATCAAATCCTCAAATATGGAGGGATGAGTGAGTGTGTGTGTGTGTGTATATATATATATATATATATATATTTGTGGGTTTTTGGGCTAGGTGTTCATGTTCCAGAAGAGTTTCTCCCTGACGTTTCGCCTGCGTCTGTGGCTGGCATTTTCGAGAGAGAGAGTTTTATCTTGTTAAAATGCATTTTATTCTTTTAAATAACTGTTTTTCATTTTGTAATAATTTAATTCCTTTTCAATGTACTTTTTCCCCCCTGTGTTTTTAGGGGGGCGAGTTTGGAGACCTAAAATGCCCTGAGAGGAGGGCAGGGAGAAGGGGAGGGAGGCTGAGGTGGGACCCTAGGCCTTCCCTTCATGAAGGATGAGAAGCCATTCCTTCCTTTCACGAAGGGAAGGGAGGAAGTGGCCAGGTAGCAGTGGGCGCCTCCTGAGGCGCTCCAGGGAGGAGCCAGCCAGGGCCTTGAGAGGGAGGCAGTTCCGGGGCCGGTTTATGGAGGAGCCATAGGGCCAGTGAGGGAGGCAGACGGGGACCATGCAGCCGCCGCCTCGCAAAGTAAGTGCTGCCCAAAGCTTTGTCCCTCTCTGGGAAGAGGCTGCCTGGCTTGGGCTTCCACACACCCACACACGAAGGGAGCCCCTCTGTGGCCCCGACGGGGAGCAAAGCAGGAGCCAAGCACGGCAGCCTCTTCCCAAACTATGAGCTTCCCAATCCCTTTAAACTTCGCTGTGTGTTTTCCCGCAAGGCATTGGCTTGGACTACATGGCCTTTAAGACGCCCCCCTCCGACTTTAAATCCGGGATGTAATAGTCCCCAAACTGGGCTCT
>NW_024845772.1:0-1034 GCF_019175285.1 Sceloporus undulatus
CCAGGGCAACTCTGTGGCCAACGTCCGACAGACACTGACCATAGAACTGCGCTGGAGGAGCTACAAAGGCCTAGTAGAGTGTTCTCTCTATAACTTTTAGTTAAAGTTGACCATAGAGTTGCGCTAGAGGACCTAGATATTCCTAGAGAGAACATATTAATCAAATCCATGAATAATCAAAGCCGTAAATATCAAAGCTGCAAATATGGAGGGATGACTATATACTTCCATTGATGCAGCCTAGAATTGCGTTGGCCTTTGACCGCCTTCGTGGAGCAGAATTTGGGATGACCACCTTCATGGCCGGCGGCTACAAACACTGGCCTCTTGACCATTCTGGAAACAGCTTGACCAGTTGGATTTGGCTGCACAGATGGGGGCAACTTTCACTCAGTTTCGTTTTTAGGAGGCTTCATAAGCATTCATAATTATTATTGTTGTTTTAAAAAAAACCAATCAGATGGAAGTAAGTTGTGGTTATAAATATTGAAACGTAGGAGGAAGCGAAAGTGGCAGACTTTCCCATCTTGGTGCATCTGGGCCGGATGGCGGTTGGAGGAGACGCGGCGAAGGGGAATGCGTCCAGAGGCCAGAAAGCAGCACAGCGGGCTGGAAAGGGCCTGGCTGAGGAGCCACCTCCCCATTTACTCCCCAGGAGACCCCTGATCTCTCAGGTCTGCACTAAGTTCCTCAGGGGCCCCTTCGCCTTTCAGCCCATGGCCATGGGTCGAAATGGGGCTGCTTTGATGGAGAATTCCTGCATGGCAGGAGAAGAAGGGGCTGGTCCCTTCCACTCTATGGCTGTATCGCTCTATGGTTACAAGGGAGTGCCTCAGCCGTGAGATGTTAGCAAGCCTTAAGCGCCATGGCAATACGCCGTCTTGGTTTCGTTGCAGATGAACCATTTGCTCCCCTTCCTTTCTCAGACTATGCTGTCCTTATCTCTTAGTTCTGAGCTAGATAAACCTCATGCCCAGAACTAGATGGCAAGCCGCACTCTTGACGTTACGCTGCCTGTGATGTCCAGCCAGGAC
>NW_024845773.1:0-702 GCF_019175285.1 Sceloporus undulatus
TGATGTCAGCATTTGTTGCTGATCCATTGCTGATCCGTCATTATACCGTTATTATTGCACAATTTCACATTAATGAGAGAAACTTGCCAATATGAAATTGCGTGGTGATAATAATGGCATAACAACAGATTAGCAATGGATGAATGATGACATCATGCGAAAAGAAAAGGAATCCTAGGTTGTAATTCCACTTCAATTCCATCATTGGCACCTTGTGTGGTAATCTCCTCGGTATTGAACCAATGTCTGTTGTCAGTAACAGGCTAGATGAAAGCAAACAAATTAACACTTAATCCAGATAAGTCAGAGATGCTCCTGGTCAGCTAAAACGCAGATCAGGGAACAGGGATTCTGCCTATGTTGGATGGGGTTGCACTCCCCCTGCAATCTCAGGCTCACCGCTTGGGTATTCTCCTGGACTTTCCTCTGAACCTGGATGCCCAGGTTTCATCTGTGGCCAGGAGTGCATTAACACAACTATAACTAGTGTGCCAGTTCCTTGAGATGTCAGATCTGGATGTGGTTCAAGGCATGCAGAGTTTTATCCTCTAGTTTATGCCAGGTCTAATTATTCACACAAAGCAAATCTTTTAGGAAAACTCGAGGGGAAAAACAAAATCAATTATCCTGGGTTTAGTGGGTTTTTTGGCAGCCTCCCCCCCCACACTTTACTCAGGTGCATGCATGTGAACAGCAAAGACT
>NW_024845773.1:802-1034 GCF_019175285.1 Sceloporus undulatus
GTATACATTCTACCAGGATTATTTGTATTATAACCCTTTAGAGGACTGACTCCTGATCTGGAGACAGGGGCATAGCACCATCATTTCCCATGATGCAGAACTATGTGGATATACGCATTCTGCACAGCGTTTTGGGCATCTTGCTTCCCTAAGTAGGGAATTTGCTTGCCTTTTAGAAGTAACAAGAAATGACAGAACAGAAAAGTATGGGGAAAGCGCATGTCTTCAAATC
>NW_024845774.1:0-1034 GCF_019175285.1 Sceloporus undulatus
GACTATTTTCTGTTGCAGGTGACCTTTGCGGATGTGGCGGTATATTTCACTGAGGAGGAATGGAAATTGCTGACGAAGAAGCAGAGACTTATGTACAAGGATGTGATGATGGAGAATTACAAAAATGTGGCCTCTGTGGGTAAGGAAGCTGAATTCATTGCCCTTCCTATGAAGACTGAGGGCCCTTTCGTTCTACATTATCATGGCACTAAGATTCCACTTTAGAATTATAGAATCATAGAGCTGGAAATCATAATCTTGGAGCTGGAAGAAACACACAAGGGCCATCCAGTCCAACCCCCTGCCATGCAGGAAATCTAAATCAAAGCATTCCCGACAGTAGTCTATCCCTGTCTTAGAGATGTCTTAAGGCTGTTTAAATGCTGCTCTCTAGCACTTGACCCTCACCATAATTGGAGTCCAGGTCCCAATACCCCTTGCTCTGCCTTTCCCAATGAGTTATTTGTATATTGATTATCCTGCCTTTCTCAACAAATGGGCCTCAAAGTGTCCTTTTTATGCATCACAAACTCTTAGTGGTTGTGTTTCTGTCTGTGATAGAGAGATGGAGGGAATGTGATCAACAGAAACGCAGGGAAGAGATGCTGAAGGTGAAATGGTAAAGCAGTGCAGATGGGAACGAGAGAAAGTTGGAGAGTGGAGGGAGAAAGGGCCTCTGGGATCCAGGAGGGGAAGGCAGGAGCAAAGCCAGGATCGCCTAGCTCTGTGCGGAGAGGAAGGGACCTCTGGGAAGGGCCAGGAGAGGGGCTTTGGGGATTGGGAGGCAGCCACCAACCTTACAGATTTTAAGAACTAGATTGAGTGAACTGGTGATAACCAGCTCAAAACCTTGTTTTAAGACATATTTAGGGGTTCCATTTAGCAATTATGAGTAATATCTATGAAGGAAAGGGAGACACACAACTTGCTTCTTCTATAATGTTTCTTTTCCTACCTGAGCTTGCTTAGCTCCATGGTTGATTCCAAAGGCCCTTTGTTATCCAAAATACTGGAGTCTGGGAAGGACACCCACA
>NW_024845775.1:0-1034 GCF_019175285.1 Sceloporus undulatus
GTGTATGTGTATGCCTTCAGGTCACATAGGCATGGTATATACTGCCAACAAGTAGCATACTGGCACTGATTCTAGAGTTAGGGACTACATGGCAACCGCACGGTCCCTAACCCTAGTATGTGCAGGCGGCATAACAATGGCAGCACCCTGTGTACACGGTGTTCGCACGCTTTCCCCTGGTTCTTTTTCCTCTGCGGTTTGGTGGCTGTGGGTTCCCTTCGGAGGAAATTAGGCTGCCGGAAGGCCTCCTTTTTCAGGCAGTCTGTCCTGTGCCATAGGCAACTCAATGAAATATCATAGGGTTTTCTTAAGCAAGGGATAATCAGAGGTGGCTTGCTGTTGCCTTTCTCTGAAATATAGCCTACACCATCTGGTATCCCTGGTCCTCTATTGAAGTACTAACCAACCTGCCTGTGGTTAGCTTCCAAGATCAGGTGGGATCTGGTGCTTTCAGGGTATTTTCATTAAAATAGTTATATTTTTAAATCTATTCCCTGAGTAATGTAATGTAATTAGCAAACCTGAACTGCCAAAGCATGGTATTCTCTGTCTTGAAATAATTTTAAAATGATTTTAAATGAAAAAAACAAAACAAACATTTGATTCATTCATTCATTTTAATTAAATAAATAACTACTTTTTAAGTACATCCTAGAATCATAGAATTGGAAGAGATCACAAAGGTCATCTAGTCCAACCCCTGCCATGCAGGAACTCTCTCCAAGTTATACAAATTTTCAAGGTTGCCTTCAAAATGTAAATAACACAAAATATTAAATATCGTAACAGGGATTCACATAATATAATAGGGAGCCACATTATGCTGAAGAACTTCAAGTCTGCTGAAAACTCAGGGAAAATGTTTCAGGGAAGCAAGAACTGATGTAAAGCAGGGACCAGCAAATTAAAGGAACCATTTTAATAATAATAATAATAATAATAATAATAATAATAATAATAATAGTTTTATTTATATGCCGCCCTTCCTCCGATCAGGGCGGCTCACAACATATTAAAACATACAAAGTTAAAAA
>NW_024845776.1:0-1034 GCF_019175285.1 Sceloporus undulatus
GATTTAACCAATCTTTCAACCACAACAAAGCACTTGCATCAAAATATAATTTAATGTTGGGGACTGCAAATCCTCCTCTTTCAACACTGTCAAATAAATAACGTTGTTTTATTCTTGGTTTTTCCCCCAACCATATGAATTCTGCTAGTTTTTTCTGCCAATCATACAATGTTTTATCCTTACAACTAATTGGTAACGCTTGAAATACAAATAGGATTTTAGGAATTACATACATTTTAATTGCTGCAATACGACCCAGCAAAGACAGATTGAGTACTTTCCATTTTTGTAGATCCTTTAAAATTTCTTTCCATTTCACATCATAATTATTTTTAATTAAGTCAGAGTTCTTATTTGTTATAATGATTCCCAGATATCTGGCTTTCTTTGTAATCTTTAAACCTGTTTTTTTTCAAATTGGTTATCTCTTTCCTTTATCATATTTTTTGTAATGACCTTTGTTTTCTCAATATTTAATTTTAAACCCGAGATTTTTTCAAACTCTTTTAGTAAATGTAGAAGTATTGGAACACTCTCAATAGGATCCTCTAAAATTACAGCGATGTCATCTGCAAAAGCGCGTACTTTGTATTTTTCTTTCTTTATTTTTATACCTGAGATGCTTTCATTCTCTTTTATTTTTCTTAACAACAGGTCCATAGAGATTACAAATAAGATTGGGGATAAGGGACATCCCTGTCGGGTTCCCTTTTTGACATCTACCGATTTTGTTTTGCTGCCATTAATTGTGATTTTTATTGTCTGCTTACTATAAATTTCATTTATCCATGCAATAAATTCCTCCCCTATTCCAAACAATTTTAATGCGTTTTTAATGCGTTTTTCATAAAAGACCAATTCAAGCTGTCAAAAGCTTTTTCCAGATCAAGTAGGAGTAAAGCCATCTCTTTTTCATTGTGAGCCTCAAAGTATTCAATTGAATTAACAATATATCTTATGTTTTCACTTAATTTCCGGCCTGGAGTAAACCCACATTGTTCTTCCGAAATGATTTTAGGAAGAATGTTTTTTAA
>NW_024845777.1:0-1034 GCF_019175285.1 Sceloporus undulatus
GTGGATTACAAATTGTTAATTAGACATTTAGACATTATGGCTCTTAGCCCAGCAGACCCTTAAATTCCTTAAATCACGCTGCCATCATCCAGTGAATTATAAAAGGGTTTCCCTTAAGCTACACTGGGACCAGTTCAGGAACCGTATTTCTACTTCTTTACTGATCTTCCCAAGCATCAACTGAGCCAAGAAACATGTAAAAGGAGTGTTCAGTAGTAGATACTCCAAGGAGATGATTATTATAAATAACAAAATATAACTGAAATATAAGTCCTACAAGATATTAAGAATCTTGCAGGTACAATATTTGTAAGTATATAATATTCTATTCATATAAGCTATTAAAGAAATAAATAGACCTAAGCGGCCAATTCTGAGACTAACTTCCAAGATCCACTCTTTAACTCTCTCTCTCTCAATCTCCAACCGACACAATTCCCCCAACTGTCTCTTGGTCTCTCAGGCCTTATATCTCCTTCTCACGGAAGCTTCCGGAAGAACCTTTATCTTGCTCTCTGATTGGTCAAGAGAGCCTTCCGTGGCAGTGATGTCATTCTGTGTGGGATGAGGGAGGGACTGGGATTCCAGCCAATCAGGGCCAGGGATGGTGGGAGGGACTGGGATTCCAGCCAATGGCAGCCTTCAGAGTGTCCTCAGGAGGACTTATTCTGTTTGTAAAAGAGCACTGAAGCCATGCCTTTGAGACAGGGTTGGTCCGCCATTTTGATGCAGTGAAGGCAGTTGGTTTGGAGCCACTATGAATGGAAGCCATTCCTAATGGCTGAATATGTGGTCTTCCTATTTCTATTCCCAGGGAAGGGAAGAGGGCCCTGGAGTGTTCTCTGTCTTATATCCAAAAAGAACATGACCTCCAGACAGACTAGAAATCAAATGCATAAACAATAAAACTTGCATGATTGGGAGAGGCTGCCCTAGACTTATATCAGTTTAGTGAAGCAGATTGTCAGGACCTACATGAAAACTTTTCATGTGCTAAAAATGTCTCCCATCACACAAGAAATCTAGATCACCAG
>NW_024845778.1:0-1034 GCF_019175285.1 Sceloporus undulatus
TAAACCGCCTCTCCCTGTGTTGAATCAAGGCAGGTAACAGCATATAAAAAGAGAAAAACAATAATATCAAAGGCATTCAAATCAGTCTGAAGAGAACAATTTAGGCACGTGGAGAGTGAAATTAGGGGATCAGTTTGGGAATTGGGGGTATATATATCAAATTTGCAGATGACACCAAATTAGGAGGAGTAGCTAATACCTCAGAGGACAAAATAAAATTCAGAATGACCTTAATAGATTAGAAAGCTGGGCCAAAGCTAACAAAATGAATTTCAACACAGAGAAATATAAGGTACTGCACTTAGAGTGGAAAAATGAAATGCACTGATATAGGATGGGGGACACCTGGCTGAACAAAACTTCATGTGAAAGGGATCTGGGAGTCTAAGTAGACCACAAATTGAACATGAGTCAACAGTGCAATGTGGCAGCTAACAAGACCAATGCGATTTTAGGCTGCATCAATAAAAGTATAGTGTCTAGATCAAGAGAAGTAATAGTTCCACTCTATTCTGCTCTGGTCAGGCCCCACCTGGAATATTGTGTCCAATTCTGGGCACCACAATTTATAAAGGACATTGAGAAACTGGAGTGTGTCCAAAGGAGGGTGATTAAAATAGTGAAGGGTCTGGAAACCATGTCCTATGAGGAAAGACCCAGGGAGCTGGGAATGTTTAGCCTGGAGAAGAGAGGGTTAAGAGGTGATATGATAGCCCCATTTAAATACTTGAAGGGATGTCATATTGAAGAGGAAGCTAGATTCTTTTCTGCTGCTGCAGAGACTAGGACCCAGAACAATGGATGCAAGCTCCAGGAAAAGAGATTCCCCCTCAACATTAGGAGGAACTTCCTGACAGTAAGGGCAATTCAACAGTGGAACAAACTCCTTCCTTGGAGTGTAGTGGAATCTCCTTCCTTAGAGGTTTTTAAATAGAGGCTAGATGGCCATCTGTCGGGGATGCTTTGATTTGGATTTCCTGCATGGCAGGGGGTTGGACTGGATGGCCCTTGTGGTCTCTTCCAACTCTATGATT
>NW_024845779.1:0-1034 GCF_019175285.1 Sceloporus undulatus
TGTCAGTATTTGGGAACTGGAAATGAAATATTTAAGTAACATGTTGGGAGAAATGTCAACTGTTGGTTTTCAGGATTAAGTAAGAGAAGCTGTTATACAGTTATTTAGAATCTGGGATGATCCTTATATTTAAGATAGATCCAAAAATCATTTGTATATAAATAACAGCATTGATTCTACATTCTAGGTGCAGCCTTTATTATTATCTATTATCATGTGTATATAAGGAAGGAACATTACCAAAAATATGTATAAACACCAAGCATAGATATCTCAGGAAGGAGAGAAAGAATGAAAGGAATTGTTATTATATATTTTATGTCATTTTGTATGTCATGTCATGTTTATGTTATGTTTTAGGTTACAATAAACGAATAAATAACTGTTGTTGTGTGCCTTCAAGTCATTTCTGACTTATGGCAACGCTATCATGGGGGTTTCTTGTCACATTTCTTCAGAGGGGCTTTGCCTTGATCATCCTCTGAGGCTGAGAGAGTGTAGCCTGACTACGGTCACTCAGTGGCTTTCATGGTTGGGCTACGATTCGAACCCTGGTCTCCAGAGTCATAAACTAGTGCTCAAACCACTCTGCGATGGAGCCACAGGCCTACATGCTGCCTCTGATGTTACTCAGGCCCTGTACACACCGGCCATTAAGGCCAGCATAAGGGCGGTGTAAGGGCATAGTGTCCTCAAGTTGCATCCCCAACTCTGCCTCCCAGGACGCCCTGATGCCATGTGCTGCTCCACATGACTGTCATCTTTCGGCCTCTGAGGGAGAGAGAAGGCTAGCCCGGTACCATCAAGGGCTAGCCTGAAGGAGGAGGCTCCTCCCTCCCCAACTGTCATCTTTCGGCCTCTGACGGAGAGAGAAGGCTGGCCCAGTACCAGCTGATTCCCTCCCCCCCCCTCACCATTCCCTTCTCCTTTTGTGTCGTGTCTTTTAGATTGTAAGCCTGTGGGCAGGGAATTGTCTGTTATCCCCTCTATTGTAAACCGCTCGGATTCCCAGTGATTGGGCGGTATATAAATAA
>NW_024845780.1:0-1034 GCF_019175285.1 Sceloporus undulatus
GAATCAGAATGAACAAAAGGGGTGAAAGTGGGAAAGCTTGCCATTTACCTTTAGAAATCTTAAACTCTTCTGGTTTTATAGTTAACAATTAGTTTGGCTCTTCGATCTTTATACATTGTCTTTATTCATCTTTAATAAGAAGCTCCTATTTCCATTTTTCAAGTGTCACAAATAACATATCCAATCCTATGTTACTGAAGGCCTTTTCTAAAAAGATAAGTGTTTTTTCGTTGTGCCTTTGAAAATATTCAATTATATTTCAGATGTTTTGAATGTTATCACTGACTTTTGAATTCAGTCTTTAAGAACTTTTTTGAGTCTATGGGCCAAAATCATAGAAAATAGTTTATAATCCATATTTAATAAGGAAATTAGCCTATAGCTCTTTACCTCAGTTGCATCTCTATCTTCTTTTAACAGCAAAGTTATATTAGCTTGTTTCCATGTTTCAGGATAATGGTTTTCTTTCATGGCAATTTCTTTGATGGCATTTACAGGAAGAAATACCTTTGAACCCTTTGATCTTTTTGCTCAATATGACATGTAAACTGAAAAAGGAAGTAGCTAAAAGATTTTCCAGACTAATTTTGTAGATGGTCACTCACAGTATTGGAAAAACATCCAAATTCCTAAAACAGAGGAGTGGATAATTAAACTCACAGAAGTAAAGGGATTGGACATTTTAACCGCAATCATGAGGAATAAATCAGTTGAGAAAACTAAAGAGGACTGGTCATGCTTTGATTTATTTTGTAATACTAATTTTTAATTTACGATCCCAGATATCATATGGAAAGTCTATATGAACATTAGAGGTTTAACAGGTATCAATACCTTGCAGGAATTTAAGTAAATTAAATAAAAGAATCATCTTAGCTTATCTTGGAAGTAAATGAATAGTATATTTCTGACAGTTTTGTATATCAGGATGTTATTTATTGCATGTTGTATGTGTATGATATAGGTATTTGTACTTTTTTGTTGTTGTAGCTGTATTTGTTATTCAAATGTCTTGGTATGTTGTTGGTTTTTTT
>NW_024845781.1:0-1034 GCF_019175285.1 Sceloporus undulatus
AAACTGCTGTGCCCTTCCTAGCTTGTGTGAATTTCCTCATAAACAACTTTGGCCATCCTCACCACCTTCTAGTGTTGCTTGTCCACATGTGCCTTGCTTTTCCTGTCTGTGAAATGTTGGGGATATGGGAGACAATCTCTGGATCTAAACTGAGTGTGGGCCCAGTGGCCTTCAAGTCCAGAGTGCTCCCCAGAACTGTATCCCAGCCAATGGCCTAAATTATATTTTTTTTATTATATTGTATATTATATTGAAAGGATTCAAGACAAACTGGATCTCAAAGGCAGTAGCTTTTTGCTTGCTAACAGAATTTAAAGTTTATTTCCTGGACTGAATTCTGAAGTGATGAAATAATATTTGGGCTGCACCATGTGCTTTCCTCCCCTTTTGCTTAGTCACTTTCTGGATGAAGGCTATTTTCTCTTTCAGGTGACCTTTGCAGATGTGGCAGTATATTTCTCAGAGGATGAATGGAATCTGTTGACGAAGAAACAGAAACTTTTGTACAATTATGTAATGATGGACAATTATGAGAATGTGGCTTCTGTAGGTAAGGAACCTGAATCCATGGTACTTTCTATAAAGACTGGGGGCCTTTTCATACTATATTATCATGTCACTATGGTTCCACTAGAATTATAGAATCATAGAGTTGGAATAGACCACAAGGGCCATCCAGTTCAATTCCCTTCTGCCCTGCAGGAATACACATTCAAATCACCCCCAAGAGATGGCCATCCAGCTTCTCTTTAAAGACCTCCAAAGAAAAGGACTCCTCCAAACTCTAAGGAAATATATTCCACTGTCAAAGTGCTCTTACTGTCACAAAGTTCCTCCTAATGTTTAGGTGGAACCTGTTTCCTTGTGGCTTGCATCCATTGTAGTGTCTCCTTTTCTCTGTATCAGCAAAAAGCAAGCCTGCTCCTTGCGCATCATGACACCATTTCAAATATTTAAACATGGATATCATATCCACTCTTTATCTTTTTTTCTCCAGGATAAACATAACCAGCTCTCTAAGCTTCTCCTCATAG
>NW_024845782.1:0-341 GCF_019175285.1 Sceloporus undulatus
GGGGGCGTTTTTGTATGTACAACGCTGTGTAAATATACAGCGCTTTATAAATAAAGGTTAATAGTAATAATAATAATTTTAAAAGTGTACATTTTTCTCTGAAGCCTCAGACTCTGCAAAAAAGTGTTACAGATCACTACTGCAATGCTCTTACAATAGACTTTCTACTTTTGGTATACGTTTGGATGTGGAACATTGATTCCAACCCTCACAGATATAGAGCCTTCCTGAGATATTTGGTGTTTGCTTCCTCACAAAGGGGTTTTTGGCCTCATAAAGGATTAGGGTCAAAAGAGGAGGGGTCTCTAATAGGAGGGCCACTAAGACGACGATTGTCCCCC
>NW_024845782.1:441-1034 GCF_019175285.1 Sceloporus undulatus
TCTTGCCAATGGGATTTAGAGTGTATTCCCTGGACTGGATCTCCCAGTATCCACTTGGCCAGAGAGAGGAGGGTCCTGCCCTGCATTTCATGGGTCTTAGGCTTTGGGAATGTGTGCCTTTCGCCAGTGTCTGTGTGGCTGGGGCTCCAGGGTCCCTCAGTCCCTCCTGCCTTGTTCCATATTAACTGCAGGAGGAGCCTGTGAGGGTGGGGCAGGGGGCGGGGTCTTCCAGCTCCTCTGCCCTCATTGGCCAGACTGAAGAAGGGGAGGAGCTTCTGCCTCTCTATTTAGCTCTGTGTGGGGAAGAGTGAGAGGAGCAGAGAGTTGGAAGGGGACAGAGAGAAAGGAAAGAAAGAGTGAGTGAAGAGGAAGCAGAGGGACAAGGCCTGGAAATGGTAGGCTTCACTGCTGTGCTGAGGCCTCCAACTGCCAAGCGCTGAGGTGGAGGTGGCCATTCTGTGTTCCGGCAGCCATTTTGTGTTCTGTACTGTTTGTGACTGTGGGGAATAATGTTCCGGAACCTTCTCTGAGGCTTCAGTTGAACAGAGGCTTCTCTTTCTCTCCTGAGGCTCCAGAGTCAGAAGGAGGCCAGG
>NW_024845783.1:0-1034 GCF_019175285.1 Sceloporus undulatus
GAGGGAGAAAAGCCCCAAACAGCCATGAGACGAAGAGGGATTTCTACTCTAGGGATCATATCCAGAGGTTGCCATGCTGGCCGGACCATACAGCAAACCACAATAACACCCACAATCCACAAAACAGGGATACCTTTAGTGGCCAGCCACACTGCACAAAATAGATAAAACAAACTTTTGAAGCTCAACTGGCTTCTTCATTGGGAAAAAGTATTAAACATCAAACAGGAGAAAGGTATCACTGTTTTGTGGATTTTGGAGGTTATTTTTTGCAGTGTGGCCAACACACCTTCTCCTGGATGTGCTTTCTAGATTTCAGGATACTGTATGTTTTTTTAACTTTATTGCTAAAGAAAATACCATATAGGACCAACAACAATAACATAGATACAATTAAAAGACTTGACAAATACAAATAATCACAAGCAACATAACTTGTAAAGCATACTAAATTTAATCCAAACTCATACTATATCCAACCTGAGATCCCACAATAAACAAACAAAAGACTTCCCGAGTTTATGTTCTCTTGCTGTGTCTTTGTTTTCTTTTCCACCTTTCGTTCTTCTCTTGATCACTTGTTTAGTTAAACATTTTCCATTCGCTTTTTGTACCCTTCAATCCATGTCTCTAACAATATACAAGGAAAGAACAAGAAAAGAAAAGCACGAGAGAAACCAGGAATACATCATCTAATCCTATCACTTGTCAGAGAATTTCTTTTCCCTCTTTCTCCCTCTCTTTAACTAATCCAACTTTTTGGTTTTAGATTTTTGATAAAAAGAGGTGCTTTTACCCATAATAGTTTAAATTAATATCACTTAATTAAATAACATTGATGTAACTTCCTTTAAAGTTGGGATGTTTTATCCATTGTATTCCCTTCAGTCTTCCATTCTTTTTTTTATATATCCATCACTTTATCCCAGTCTTGTGAGTTTATCTGCTTCCAATGCATCAAATAGTCTTAACAGTCGTTCTTCTCCGTCAGGATCTTTCCTTTGTCTTCATTCTTTTTCTAGGGTCATCCTTGC
>NW_024845784.1:0-1034 GCF_019175285.1 Sceloporus undulatus
CAAGTCACTTGCTCTCAGCTTCAAATCCAACTCCTAGGTATTCCTTCATGGTAGGTTTTATCCGTGGCAGAATTCATGCCATCGCACCCCACTCCGCTCCTTCTTGAGGATTCCTGCTTAGCAGAAGAGCATTGCCACTTGGCACCTCACCCCTCCCCTTCTCATCTGTGAGGGTCACACTGTCTCAGCTTCAGGGGCATCCCATGGCAAAACTCCTCTTTATGCCAAGAAAACCCTCGGTTTGTCCCATCTTCCAGTGCCATCCTGATGTTGAACAGGGGTCAGACTACATGTCTTCTAGGATCCCATGTTTTCCTATGTATTACTTCATAGTAGAAGGGGGTTGTACTGGAGGGTCCCTCAACTCTACCATTTCTTGTTGGGGCTTTAATCACAGTTTATTTGTTGAGACTGGGCTTTTTTCCCCCTTTCGTGTGTGTGCCTTCAGGTTTTTTTAAGCATAGGAATGTTCTTTAAGCCTCTGCCAAACTTCCTTTTGACATGGTAATTGAGTTTGAAATGCAAAGTAATTAGCGTAATTATTCGACTTGTCTTTTATTGTCATTCGAGAAATCTGTGAAAAATATTTCTCTAGCTGCTTAAAGGGAGAGAAGAAATCACCTTTTGAAAGGGGGACTTGTGGAACGAATATTTATTTAAAAAATTCTCATCAAGTTCTCAGTGAATGAGAAGAAGAACATGGGTTTCTCAAATCACTACTACCCAGCAAAGGGCTTTTACGGCAGTAGCGCCTTCTCTTTGGAACGGTGGAAGCTTTTAAAAAGGCATTAAAAACTTATCTCTTCCTACAAGCCTACCCTCCCAATTCCTTGTAATAAAGTTTCCCTCCCCTTACTGTTTAATGATGTAGGTATTTATAATTGTGATTGTAATAATGTGGAATGTTTTTAGCTAATATTTGTGGAATTAATGGGCATTGATGTGTATTTTTAATATGTCATTTGTTTTATATTGTATTTACCTCTATACTGTACACCGCTTTGATCCTGGGAAAAGCGGTTTATAAATAAACA
>NW_024845785.1:0-1034 GCF_019175285.1 Sceloporus undulatus
AAACCTCAAGTTCTTTCTCTCCCAAAATGAAGAAATTTCCAAATTTTAGTAACTTCTTCAAGAATGAAGTGAAACAAAGTTTTCTGATGACACTATATATGTGTCATAAAATTCCATGTAATACACAATTTATTTAAGATTTGATCTTCCTCCTCTTCCTACTTCAAAAATCTTGATATCATTCTTTTTCTTTTTTTTGTTCTTGTATTATTCCATTTACTCCTCTGGAATCCAGCAGGGAATTCTTCTCCAGCTGATGCTATTATGAGTTCGAAGGCTTTCATGGCCAGCATCCATAGTTTTTTGGGCTATGTGGCCATGTTCTAGAAGGGTTTATTCCTGATGTTTCACCAGCATCTGAAGATGCCAGCCACAGATGCTGGCAAATGTCAGGAATAAAATCTTCTAGAACATGGCCACATAGCCTGAAAAACGCACAAAAAAAAACTATTATGAGTTGTTTGTTTGTTATGTGCCTTCAAGTCATTTTGACTTACAGAAACTCTAAGGCAACCCTATCACAGGGTTTTCTTGTCAAGATTTTTTCAGAAGGGTTTGTTTCTTCCTTCCTCTGAGACTGAGAGTGTGTGACTTTCCCAAGTCTCCCAGTGGGTTTTCATAGATTCAGACCCTGGTCTCCAGAGCCATAGACCAGCACTCAAACAACTACACCATGCTGGATCTCATGTTGTGAGTTGGCATATAGTAATTATTTACTTCACAAAGTGTTTGGTGAAGCACAAAAATAAGACAAAATAAGAATATAGGATACTAAATTTATATTAACAAGAAAAAAAATCTACAACAGTTTTGAGACCATTATTTCAACAGATTTGTTGGGAAAGGAAATCAAAACTGTACTGATTGTTTTTACATTCTATGCATCCACAATGCATCTATGACATCAGTGAGTATATAAGCAAATATTTCATTTTCACATGTAAGTATACCTGAAATAGGTGCAAGAACTGACTGTTTAAAATAATCAATCTAAATTTAGTTGTTAGTCCCAACTAGATTAGACTCACTGAATC
>NW_024845786.1:0-1034 GCF_019175285.1 Sceloporus undulatus
TCTGAGCTTAACTGCTGTGTTAATAATAATAATAATAATAATAATAAATGTATGTATATACCACCTTTCCAAAAAGATCAAAGCAGTTTACAAATGTACAATTACCAAATGTGTATGTTTATGTGTGTCAGTCATAGCAGGAGCATGAGGTATGTACCTCCTTCCTCTGCTTGCTAAAGCCACACAGAAATTGAGGTATGTACATTTGTGGGCATTGTTTCTGAATGGATCTATTGTCAAAATCACAATTTCTTCACTTTTCCTTGTATATTTTTTAAAAAGATGCACACTGCTGAATATGTTGCACTTATACAACAAAAATCTATAAATGTATAGGTTTATGAGTGAAGATTGTACCCTGGATTATGCTCATTTTTGGGAAGTGAAGACCTATGTAAATTCATTTGTAAACCCAGTGAAACAAATATCTCACAAAGCTCTAGTAAACAACACGTACACACACAGTCCCCATAAAAAGGACTCACTGACACACTGTGTGTCTGGGTCTGGAAATCTCACTTCCACCTTCTGGTAAGAGAATGCTGCCAGAGACGGAATTGGGGACTTTATGCCTGCAAAGCATGGGCTCAGTCTCTCAGTTGCAACCTTTCCATACACTCCTGGACTGAAACATTTAAAGAAAAGTCCTCTTTCGGCTCCAGGAATAAATGCCTACCTTCACTAAAAAGACACTGACTTCTGCAGCCCCCAAAAGGCCTCTTCTGCAGTCCTTTATGGTCGGAACTTCCCCAGCTCAGAGGCCGTCTCTTCAGTCGTAGAGAAGGGTTGCTCTGAGTGTGAAGGAGGAGGAGGTCCACAGGGCTGAGGGAGGGAAGGCAATGGGGAAAGGTCAGTCCAATGGCCATGGAGGGCAGAAGGTGACAATGCCTAGGAAACCCCTCTGAGTCCCAGCCCTAGGAATGAGTGGCAGGAGTGAGTCCAGGGGGCTGAGGGAGTCTCCTTTCCCAAAGGGGGAGGCAAGGACCAGTGGACCCTCCCTAGCTAGGGCCCAAAGGGAGGGTCTCTTTCCCGAC
>NW_024845787.1:0-1034 GCF_019175285.1 Sceloporus undulatus
CTCATTGGCCAAGAAGGGCGTGTTTTCCAGAGATGTCTCAACTGGCCCAGGACCACTTCCGTCTTCCACTACGCAAATACCTCCTATCACAAGGTCAAGTAAGATCCGGGGTGGCTAAACCTTCACACGTGAAAATTGAAAGGCGGCTCTTAATAAAAGATGGGTGTTCTCCTCGGGTGGTTGATACTATCATTCAGTCTCGCAGCTATTCTACTCCTAGGATTTACTAATATTCCTATCAATCCTCTTCTGATTGGTATGCCTCCAACAATACTTCACCCTCAACAGTGTCAGTCAATGCTCTACTCCTATACCTCCAATATGGCCTCGATAAGGGGCTCAGACCCAATACCTTGAAGAGACAGGTTTCTGCTATTGGGTCGTCACTCCCACCAAAATCACATTTATGTTAAAAAGTTTTTGAGAGCGGCTGCTCTCATTAAACCACCTACATTATATAGATATCCTAAATGGGATCTTCACATTGTTCTTCAGCCCTTTGAATTACTAAAGTTTCTGACTTGGAAGACTCTTTTCCTCACAGCTATCACTTCGGCCCAAAGGATCTCTGAACTAGGAGCCTTTTCAACCAGAGAAGAGTTATGCATATTCAGGAAAGACTCTGTTTTGCTTTGTCTAGATCCTTCCTTTATGCCTAAGGTTAATACGACCTTTCATAGATCTCAAGAGGTTATCTTACCATCCTTTGTTCCAGATCCGAAAAAACAAGCTGAGAAGACATGGCATACCCTAGATGTACGCAGGGCCTTATGCATTTATATCAAATGCACCAGGACTTGGCAAAAATCGGATCATTTATTTGTGTCATTCAACAACACTTACCTGGACAGAAAGGTCTCTTCATCTACATTGTCAAGATGGATCCGTTCTTCTATTTCCAAGTGTTATGCAGTTTCAAAAACAACTCTTCATGGAAAGGTCACTGCTCATTCCACTCGTAATGCCACCACGTCCGCTGCCCTGGCTACAAACGCCCCGTTGTCTGATATTTGTAGGGCAGCCGCTTGGTCTTC
>NW_024845788.1:0-1034 GCF_019175285.1 Sceloporus undulatus
TATGCATGTGGTAGGATGGAACTCCTGGAAAAGTAGGAAAAAGAATAGTATTTTTGTAGCGAGTGTAGGGAAAAGTGCTCTTTATAAAATTGTTCATTTCTCAGGGAGATTTTGTTTGTCGATGCTGGCAGGCACCATGTTACAATATTGGCATCCCATTATCTAGAACTGATACCTGTATGGTATCATTTTGCCATGCTGAACTACAATCTGCATTGAACTAGTTCATGTGTTAGGATTACACATGCATACCCCGCACTGTGTAAGCCACCCATGTAATGCAACTATCATTCCTACATACATGCGTGAAAACTACATTTCCAAAGCAATGACAGGATGCACATGTTGTATATGAAAACTAAAACTGTGACACTGCCATTATTATTGTGTTATTGCACTATGAGTGTGAAATGCTGTAGTGCTACAGCGCAACACTAACGCTTTAATCACATAATGCTTTAATCATGGGATGGTGATGATATGGGCCCCATGTGATAAAGTCCCTGGTGTCTAGGGAGCATAGGGAGCCTTTTTAGCTATTATTTTTTTAAATTGGGCTTGTTGAAGGAGGGACTGTGTCTCCCCAAATTCCCATGGGAGACTACTGTGCCCCCCCCCAAGCCCTCAGCAGTTCCTTCAAAGACCCTTCATGGAAAAACATTGAGGTTTGTGCTCTTCCACCCCACTTGCCTTGAGATTCGTTTTCCCAACTAGAGACCTAGGGAACTATAGGAATATCCCAGTTAATGAAGTAGACAGGGACGTAGCCAGGATTTTGAGAAGGGGGGGGGTCCAGACTAAGTGCCACCATTTTGAAGGGCTGAAAGCCCCCCACACACACACACAGAAAGAGGGTCGAGCCTTTACCTCAGGAAGGGGGAAGAGGGGAAGAAGGGGAGGGGGCTGCTCCACTGCCATGCCATTGCCAAAGGCTCCTCAGGTTCATTCACGGGAAAGGAGAGGCAAGAGAGCTGTCTTTGCGGGAAAGAACAATAAAACAACCCGGGGCAGGGAAGTTTGTCCTTGGAGTGAAG
>NW_024845789.1:0-1034 GCF_019175285.1 Sceloporus undulatus
TCTTTTTTCCTTCCTTTCTTCTCTTTCCCTTTCTTCTTCCTTTCCCTCTTCCTTCCTTCTTTCTCTCCTTCCTTCCTTCCTCTCTTCCCTTCCCTCCCCTCCTTCTTCCCTCCTTTCCCCTTCCTTCCTGTCTTTTTTCCCTACTTCCTTTCCCTTCCTGCCTTTTTTCCTTCCCTTCCTTCCTGCCTTTTTTCCTTCCTTCCTTCCCTTCCTTCCTTCCCTTTCCCCCATTCCTTCCTTCCTGCCTTTTTTCTTCCCTTCCCCCTTATCTCCCTCCCTCCCTCCCTCCCTCCTCCCCCTCTCTCCCTCTCTTTCTTTTTCCCTTCTTTCCTTCCTTCCTTCCTTCCCCCTCCGCACCCCAGTCTGCCAAGAAAAAGATACAGCCCTGGAGCTTTTGTACTCGCCTTGATTTAATCTGGGCTTTTTTCCCTGTGGTTACTCAGGCTTCCTAAGGAAGGCAACATTCAAAAAAGGGGCTGCAGTCAGAGCAAGTCAGTCTGCTGTGGAAACTCCAGTTTTGAATGAGAATTATTTCCTTCCTCCCTCCTCAGTTGGTGGCATGGAATAGAAGACGAAAGGGAAAGGCACTGGCTGCAAAAAAGAACAGCTGTCTTTTAAAAGTATTTCCAGGTAACAGAATGCCTGCTGCACACTTGTGCAAGAAGCACACAGAAGAGTTGTGTCAGCCAAGTACAAAGTGTTGGGTTCAAAAAGAATTGTGGTTTCTTTGGGCTATGTGGCCGTGTTCGGGAAGAGTTTATTCCTGACGTTTCCCCAGCATCTGTGGCTGGCTTCTTACACGGCCACATAGTCCCCCAAAACCACAAAAAACTATGGATGTTGGCCATGATAGCCTTTGACTTCACATGTTGGGTTCAAACTCCCTTAAAATGCAAATTCTTAACCTCTCATGTTGTTCAAAACCAAACACTTTCCTGGTACAATCAACTCTATCCACAAATTCTTTATCCACAGATGCATCCATCGATGGTTTGAAAATACTATATATATATATATATATATATATATATATA
>NW_024845790.1:0-1034 GCF_019175285.1 Sceloporus undulatus
TTTTGGTATCCATACTGAGTCCTGGAACCAACCCAGCAGATACCAAGTGCTCACTTGAATAGGATTAAGAAATGCTTTATATAATAATAATAATAATAATAATAATAATAATAATAATAATAGTTATTTGTATCCCGCCCCTCTGAGAACAATCGGGGCAGCTAACAAGTTAAAAATATACAACATATCAAAACCCTGGTACCCTCCCCCCCTTAAAAAGGTATTAAATCTAACAAAGAATTAAAACCATACAGGTTAAAACTGACCGAAGGTTCAAACAACAAAACAATACAACAGAACAACAGAACAATAATCAATACAACAGTGATCAATGGGAGCAGCAGTATCTCTTTATGGGAGTTTCCTGAGGCCGGGTTGGCTATTCTGGAAAGGCCTGCCAGAAGAGATCCATCTTAACAGCCTTTTTAAAGCTGTCTAAGGATGTAAGCAGACAGATCTCATCCGGCAGGCTGTTCCACAGTCTGGGGGCTACGATGGAAAATGCCCTCTGGGAGGTAGCCAAGAGCCTAGATTTTTGTGACTGAAGTAGGCCTCTCCCAGAGGAGCGGAGTGCGGGGGGAGGATTGTAGGGCAGAAGGCGGTCCCGGAGATAGTTTGGACCCAAGCCATTTAGGCTTTAAAGGTGATAAACAACACCTTGTACTGGGCCCAGAAACTAATAGGCAGCCAGTGGAGGGACTTTAGAACTGGAGTAATATGGTCTCTCCTAGATGTTCCGGAAATTACTCTGGCTGCCATATTCTGTACTAGTTGCAGTTTCCGGACCAAGTACGAGGATAGCCCCATGTAATATGTATCTTTATTAGTGCTTAGAAAAATGGGGGTATAACAATAACAACAAAATTTTAAGGCTAAACTTGTATATTGAAAAAAGGATATATTTTCCCTAATATTCAGGAGAAAAAAGTGTGTGGGACCAAAAGAAGAAACCTTTGGTGATAGTCACAATAAGCTGCCATGCTTCCGGTTCTACCAAACAGCCTTCAGTACATTATTCAGATTTTTAAAAGAAC
>NW_024845791.1:0-1034 GCF_019175285.1 Sceloporus undulatus
GGCCGAGAGGGCAAACCCAAGACTTCGGCGGAGGTGGAGAAACAGCGCCGGATGAGACTGGGACTATGTTTGGCATGTGGGAAAAAGGGCCACATGATTGCGGCCTGCCCGGATAGGGCCACCGTCAAAAAAGCTCCTAAGGCAGCGCCAGCTGGCTCCGGGGGCCCTGGGAAAGGGGCCGCCGGCCAGGCTGCTGCACCGGCCGGGACCGACGACGAGCGCCCAGCTGGACCGGCCCAGGACCAGGCTGTCCCGGACTTGGTGAGTGGAGGGGTTTCCATCTATTACTTGGAAGTTAAATTGGGGCATAAAATAAAAGGGACTACAGAGCCAATGCTGGCAGCGCTGGACTCGGGGTGCACCCGATGTCTGATCAGTGAAAGACTGGTGCAATCGCTCCAGATTGAACAGGAGCCTTTGCTGGAATCGATCCCTTTCCTGCAGATGGATGGGACGGTCATGGGGGGAAAACCCAGCAGTTATCAGACTGAGAGACTTATTCTTCAGGTTTCAGGACACTGGGAAACCCTCTGGTTTGTGGTTGGGCCTACCAGGGGTTGCGATTTGGTGTTGGGAATAGACTGGCTGGCATTTCACAATCCATTCATCAATTGGAAAACTAAGCAGTTGGTGTTCAACGACCCTGGGTGTAGTAAACATGTGGCACCTGCAGGGAACATGGGGAGGGAGCCGCACCGTGCCACTGTGGTGACTGTCTATGGTCCTTTCCCAAAAGCGGCAGTCAACAGGCTACAGGAGATGGGGAATTTCCCAGAGGTCTATAAGGACTTGAGTGCAGTGTTTGAGGAAACTGAGTGTGACCTCCTGCCGCCTCACCGGGACACAGACTGTGCTATAGAATTGACACCCGGGACTCCACTCCCCAAACCCAAACTGTACTTGATGACTCCAAGGGAGATGGTGACATTGAAGGAGTTCATTAACAAAAATTTGGCCAGAGGTTTCATCCGTCCCTCCAGTTCCCCATTTGGGGCGCCAGTGTTTTTCAGGGAAAAGAAGGATGGGTCTCTCCG
>NW_024845792.1:0-520 GCF_019175285.1 Sceloporus undulatus
GCAGCAGCAATTCATGACCTTTTTCTCTCCAAATTCTTTAACCTCCTCGCTCTCACAGAAACCTGGCTCCCAGCCCATGATACTGCAACCCCCGCTGCCCTTTCTTTTGGTGGTCTCTCCTTCACCCACACAAGCCGCTCTGAGGGTCGAGGAGGCGGGGTTGGCATCTTGCTATCTAACTCCTGCCAGTTCCAAGTTCTATCTTTTCCCCCCAGCTATCATTTCTCTTCCTTTGAGTTTCATCCTATTAGACTCTTTTCTCCTCTACAGCTCCGGGTTGCAGTTATCTATCGCCCTCCTGGTTCTGCTACCCAGTTCCTTGCAGACTTCGAATCATGGCTGACATTCTTTCTTTCAGATTCAGTCCCCACTTTGATCCTAGATGACTTTAATATCCACGTTGTGTTAGGGATGATGGGAGTTGCAGCTCTTCTCCTGGCTTTCACTCTCACCACCCTGGTCAGCGGAAGAAAAACCAGTTTGACCAGTAGCTCTGAGAATTGGCTGAAGATGTCTTCCA
>NW_024845792.1:620-1034 GCF_019175285.1 Sceloporus undulatus
TACTTTTATTCTAATATATACACTATGCACAAAACTACTCACAAAACTCACACTACTATACTCCTCAATACCCACACTACTATACTCCTCAATACCCACAAAAAGTATTGCCATACATTATTGCTTATATAGACATTTGTCTCTCTATTCATTATACAGTTGCTACCTCCTGGGCGTGTACATACATTATGATTGACATACCATACTTGGCTCAATCTAGCCCTCACATTGCATCATACATTACTGTCCACTCAATAACTCTCAGGTGATATCAATTTGCATCTTTTCACTTTGTCATTGCCTCATATGTCCTTGGCTTTCAGGACCTTCTAATTACATTACTTACAACACCTGTGTGACAATTCAATAACATGACACAGCAAAAGTTATTGAATTGTCACACAGGTGTTTTAA
>NW_024845793.1:0-532 GCF_019175285.1 Sceloporus undulatus
TAGCCTTTAACCCCAGCTTTTCCAGCCCCATGGCTTGGAGGGAAAAAAGGAGGACCCCAGCCTTGACTTTAACCCCATCATTTCCAGACCCATGGCTTCCATGGAAAAAAAAGGAGGACCTCAGCTTTGCCTTTAACCCCATCATTTCCTGACCCATGGCTTGGAGGGAAAAAGGAGGACCCCAGGCTTGCCTTTAATCCCATCATTTTCAGACCCATGGCTTGCAGGGAAAAAGGAGGACCCCAGCCTTGCCTTTAACCCCATCATTTCCAGACCCATGGCTTGCAGGGAAAAAGGAGGACCCCAGCCTTGCCTTTAACCCCATCATTTCCAGGCCCATGGCTTGGAGGGAAAAAGGAGGACCCCAGGCTTGCCTTTAACCCCATCATTTCCAGACCCATGGCTTGGAGGGGAAAAGGAGGACCCCAGCCTTGCCTTTAACCCCAGAATTTCCAGACCCATAGCTTGGAAGGAAAAAGGAGGAACCCAGGCTTGCCTTTAACCCCATCATTTCCAGACCCATGGCTTGGAG
>NW_024845793.1:632-1034 GCF_019175285.1 Sceloporus undulatus
TTAACCCCATCATTTCCAGACCCATGGCTTCCATGAAAAAAAAAAGGAGGGCCCCAGCTTTGCCTTTAACCTCAGCATTTCCAGACCCATGGCTTCCATGAAATAAAAGGAAGACCCCTGCTTTGCCTTAAACCCCAGCATTTCCAGACCCATGGCTTGGAGGGAAAAGGGACGATCCCAGCTTTGCCTTTAACCCCATCATTTTCAGCCCCATGCCTTGGAGGGGAAAAGGAGGATCCCAGCTTTGCCTTTAACCCCATCATTTCCAGACCTATGGCTTGGAGGTGAAAAGGAGAACCCCAGCCTTGCCTTTAACCCCATCATTTCCAGACCCATGGCTTGGAGGGAAAAAGGAGGACCCCAGCCTTGCCTTTAACCCCATCATTTCCAGACCCATGGCTT
>NW_024845794.1:0-1034 GCF_019175285.1 Sceloporus undulatus
GGCGTGCCTTGAGCTTGGCGGGGGGCCCTGTCCTCCATGTTCCAGGAAGGTCCTCCGTTGGGGGCCCCTTCCGCCCAGGCAGCTACTCACCGGGCGCCTCGGCTTGTCCCTTCCATGGCCAGCGTCTCCCAGCCGGCGGAGCAGCAGCAGGAACAGGACGGGAGCCTCCCTCCTGCCCGCCTCCAAGTGCAGCCTCCTCCTCCTCCTCCGCTTTGCTACAAAGGGAGCAGACGCAGCAGCAGCAGCTCCTCCTCTGGAAGCCTCCGCTCTCCTTCCTGCACGGCTGCCCCCTGGCGGAGAGTGCCGGAATAGGCCTCCACATCTGGAGCCACAGCTGGCAGGCCCTTCTTCCCCTGAGTCCCTCTTGCCTTCCCTTGAGACAAAAGGGATGAGTGCACTAGTAGGGATGTACAGAATATGCGCCAGAATTCAATAAACAGGAGAAATATCCAGTATTCGAAGATTTGGAAAGCATTCGAAAGAGAAGGAATCATGAGCGCTTCTCCATCAACAAGGAAGAATTTTGGCTTTTAATTTGATGGCCAGGTTTGAGTGTTTTTGCCTAAGCAAAGCTCCCATTCATACTGGGTTTTTCTAGCAGAGGCACGTTCTTTAAACCTCTGCCAAACTACCTTTTGACATGCTAGTTGAGTCTGAAATGCCAGGTAATTGCCATCAATGTTTGCCTCCCTTGGCTTTTATTGTCATTCAAGAAAATTGTGAAAAATGTTTTATTTTAAAACGCCACCTTCTACCAAATTTTCACTTCATTCACATGAAGGTCTACGTGTGTGTAAATGCACTGAGGTTGTGCATATGATATTGTAATTTAAAGGTACCATTTTAATTTTGCTAGTTGTTTTAGGTCATACAGTAGATATTGCTATGACAGTCAGCGACATGCAAGGATTACGATGAATGAGTAACAGAAGTACAAAAAAACATTGCTAAAGATTAACCATTCTCAAGTCTATCTCAACTCATGGCGACCCTGTGGATGAGGCATCTCCAAGACTCCCTGTCCTCCACTGCTT
>NW_024845795.1:0-371 GCF_019175285.1 Sceloporus undulatus
GAATGACTTTTCACAGCCCTGCTCTGTCCACTGTTGACTCTAGCCTACTCATCACTGGCATGCAGTCCACCAAAAATAGAGATTGTGGACCTGATCAGTGAAATGGTTCCCTTTCTTGCTGTATGTAATTTATTCAGATGCCAATTGCTATTATTGCCTTCTTCAAAGCAAAGAAAGCCAACCTGATTGATTCACTGATTGATTTTTGGGAAAAGACCTGGTATAGTGGTTTGAGTACTGGATAAGGAGTGCAGGAAATCAGGGTCCAAACCCCGCCCTGCTCAGACATGGAAACCTACTGGGTGACCTTGTTAAGTCATAGGAGATTATCACATGGAGGTGCTTACCATCTCTAAAATGTCAATAAAACA
>NW_024845795.1:471-1034 GCF_019175285.1 Sceloporus undulatus
GTAATTTATTCAGATGCCAATTGCTATTATTGCCTTCTTCAAAGCAAAGAAAGCCAACCTGATTGATTCATTGATTGAAATTTGGGAAAAGACCTGGTATAGTGGTTTGAGTACTGGATAAGGAGTGCAGGAAATCAGGGTCCAAACCCCGCCCTGCTCAGACATGGAAACCTACTGGGTGACCTTGTTAAGTCATAGGAGATTATCACATGGAGGTGCTTACCATCTCTAAAATGTCAATAAAACATTCCTGAAGCATTCCTGAAGTGCGAAAGTGTGATGGCCAGTTGTGCTTCTAAATCGTCATTGAGGCATTCCTCTTCTCTCCTGTCCTCAAAGCTTTTTCTGTTATTTTATAACGTTAAAACTTTTCCGTTATTGAAGAAATGGCTGCTCCATGAACGCTTTGAGGACAGGAGAGAAATGGGATGCCTCAATGATGATTTAGCAGCATGACCGGCTATCACATCTTCATGCTTCAGGAACATTTTAACAACATTTTAGAGACAGTAAGCGCCTCCGTGTGATAATTCAGAGTGAAAGTCTTAGGACAGGTCTAGATG
>NW_024845796.1:0-1034 GCF_019175285.1 Sceloporus undulatus
AAGCCGCCCTGAGAGCCATTAGGGCTGAAGGGCGGCTTACAATTATTATTTTTAATCAGACAGTTCCCTGCCCTCAGGCTTACAATCTAAAAGACACGAAACAAAAGGAAAAGGGAATGATGGAGGGAAAGGGGATGAGGTCCAGTGGTTCTTCTCTCTCTCTGAGGCCTGGACCAAGGCAGATGGATTGGAGGGAGGGCTCTTCCTTCTTCCGGGCTAGTCCTGATGGAGCTGGACTTGCCTGGCGAACTCCCTCTCAGGTCGGCAGATGGCAGTTGTGGAGGGCAGAGTCTCCTTCCTTCAAAAATAGTTTGGAAGGACATTTGTTTGCAAATTCATAAAAAATTAACAATTAACTGGCAACATTAACAACATCAGACTACAGTGGGCCCTTGTTATCCGCTGGGATTTGGTTCCAGGACCCCCCATGGATAACAAAATCTGTGGATGCTCAAGTCCTATTAAATAGAATGGCCTAGCAAAATTGTGTCCCTTATGTAAAATAGCAAAATCAAGGTTTGCTATTTGGAAAGTATACTTTTTAAAAAATATTTTCAAGCCGTGGATGCTTGAATCCGTGTATAAAAAATCTATGGATAAGGAGGGCTGACTGTATTTTTTACAGATAGGTTTATGGGGTTTTAGTGTTGGACCATGGCTCAATAGGCAAAGGTTCAATTCTCAGCACTGCCCTGGAACCCACTGGGTAACCTTAGGCAAGTCACATGCTCTCAGCTTCAGGGAAAGGCAGTGGCAAACCTCCTTTGAAGAAATCTTGCCAAGAAAAACCATAATAATAATAATAATAATAATAATAATAATAATAATAAGAAGGTTTATTTGTATACCGCCCTTCTAAAACAAATTAATCAAGGCGGTTTACAACAATTTGCATAACAATAACATAACACTACATATTCAAATACATCATAATATCAATAGCAATACATCTCAATACAAAGGCAACAATACAGTTATCAGTATAATATCAATGCATATCACAAAACAGCCAATATTACATAACAACAATAGCG
>NW_024845797.1:0-1034 GCF_019175285.1 Sceloporus undulatus
CCCCAGACTGAGCAGAGGGATGCCGTGGGGTCTGGATGGCAAGGGACCCACCGGGGGATCCACTTTCAAGCGCCGGAGCCCCATGGCCGGGTCGTGGGGGCTGCTGAAGGGACTCCAACTCCCAGAAGCCCCTGCTGCTCCGAGAGAGAGGGGAGCCCCCTCAAAGGAGCCAGGGCTACTCACTCTCCGGACGCCGAGAAGGAGGAGGGGGCGCCCGCAGGCAGCAGTCCCAAGAGCAGCAGCAGCAGCCGCCAGGGCCTCGGGCGGCCGGGCATGTCGGGGGAGGCTCCGGCTCTCGGAGCTTCTTTGTCGGGCGCACAGAGCCGGCAAGGCAGAGCCCGGGCGCCGCTTTTGGCTCCAGCGAGGAGAGTCCGGCCCCGACTCCGCCCCTTCCTCCTCCTCCTCCTCCCCCCTTCTCCTTCTCTTTCTCCTCCTCTTCCTCCTTCTCCTCCCCCCTCGCCTTTCATCTTCTTCTTCCTCCTCCTCCTCCTCAGAATCATGGAATGTACTTCAAGAACCATGATCCAGTCCAACCCCTTTATTCTGCCATGCAGGAACTCTCCGTCAAAGCATCCCCATTGAGAGATGGCCATCCAGCCTCTGTTTAAAGACCTCCAAGGAAGGAGACTCCACCACAATCTCCGAGGAAGGAGTGTGTTCCACTGTCAAATAGCCCTTAGTCTCAGGAAGATCCTTCTAATGTTGAGCTGGAGTCTCTTTTCCTGGAGCTTGCATCCATTGCTCCATTGGGTCCTATTCTCTGGAGCAACAGAAGACAAGCTTGCTCCCTCCTCATTATGGCATCCCTTCAGGTATTTATACAGGGCTATCATTTCACCTCTTAACCTTCTCTTCTCCAGGCTAAACATCCCCAGCTCCCTGAGTCTTTCCTCATAGGGCTTCATAGTTTCCAGACCCTTCACCATTTTAGTTGCCCACCTTTGGACACATGGCTCCAGTTTCTCAATGTCCTTTTGGAATTGTTTTGCCCAGAACTGGACACAGCATTATTCCAGGTGGGGCCTGACCAGAGC
>NW_024845798.1:0-1034 GCF_019175285.1 Sceloporus undulatus
CTTAACCCTCTAACTTACTGCTGGAGAGAGAAAACAAGACATTTTTTTGTGAAGTCGAAGGCTTTCATGGCCGGCATCCATAGTTTCTCTGAAGATGCCAGCCACAGATGCTGGCGAAACGTCAGGAAGAAACTCTTCTAGAACATGGCCACATACCCCGAAAACCCCACAAAAAAACTATGAAAGTTTTTCTCAGACAGTTAAGGTGTCTTGCTTGTTTGCCCCAATCCAATCATTATGCTATCTATAAAATGCATATACAGTCAGCCCTTCTTATACACCGATTTTTAATACATGGATTTAAGCATTCGCAGTTTGACAATGTTAAACAAAAGTATAAATTTCAAATATCAAACCTTGATTTTCCATTTTTTGATAAGGGACACCATTTTGCTATGTCATATTAATGGGACTTGAGCATCCATGGATTCTGTTATCCACGGGGGATCTTGGAACCAAACCCCAGCATATAACAGGGGTCCACTGTAATATACACAGTGGTTAAAAGAAAACAAACAACAACACATTATGTCCTTTTAGTGGATAATTCACTTAATATCTCTTTTTAAAAGAAATGCACACATGGATGTGTGATTCCAGTTCTCTTGTCAAACCAAACAAATACATTCAGTTTCCATATTATTATTATTATTATTATTATTATTATTATTATTATTATTATTATTATTATTATCCTTTATTTATGAAGCGCTGTAAATTTACACAACGCTGTACAAGCAATCTTTTTAGTAAGACGGTTCCCTACCCTCGGGCTTACAATCTAAAAAGACATGACACAGAAGAAGAAAGGAGTGGTGGCGGGAAAGGGTAAGAGATCCAGCAGTTCCTCTCTACCTCCGAGGCCTGGACCAAGGCAGATGGACTGGAGGGAGCGCTTGGCTTCAAAATGGAAGGTTAATCTTCATCCAGGGAAAATACATACTCTCAAGTAGGATAATACATATACAATACATAGCAATACAGGAAATGGTTCGATAAACAGGCAACAAAAGAACATCAGATAGTAAGCGACA
>NW_024845799.1:0-1034 GCF_019175285.1 Sceloporus undulatus
TTTACATAAAAGCTTGTCAGTCATACATCTCAGCTCCACGCTACTATATGAGATAAGGTGAACCTGCCAGGAGAAAGGGGGTTCATACTAGAAATTGTGTGGCAGCGGTGGGATAACAGAAGTCCCAGGCGCTGGCCATAAGGGAGAAGGCTTGTGGTTTGGACATCCGTGACATAAATGGTGGCAGCGTAATAGATGGTAGCGGTGGGATAGGTAAAGCCCAAGCGCCTGCCATCTTTAAGAAGGGGTCCGTGACCGACGCTCTCAGATACAGCGCAACAATAACATAGAAGCCAATATCCAGATATAGATATTGGCAATGCACTGACCACTTTCCACACTGAAAAATAAGTCAAAAACACAGTTAAATAATAATAATAAATTTATTATTTTTATACCGCCCTTCCATAGATCAGGGCGGTTCACAGCAAATGACAATAAAACAATTAAGAATACATAAAAACACCCCTCTCTCACTGACCCCTGGTAAAAAGCCACCACAGCGGCAAGACAGTCCTCCGCAGTTCTGGGGAGCTTCTTCCCAGGTGACATGGGGGGGGGGAGCGGCAGAAGTAGTCCTCCACCAGCTCTCAGGCAGTCCCTGATGTTGCTGGGTCTGCCTGATGGCTTCCTCTGAGGCCGAGATGACAGTTGAAAAGGGAGGGGCCTCTTCCTTCAGGCAGTCCCCGATGTTGCTGTTGATTTCATCGAAATCCTTGGAGATTCTCTCTCTTGAGTTGTAAAGTAATACAAATATTTGCAAGCTCTCCTCTCTGACTTCCATCAACTTCACCATCTCTTATACACACAGCTCCAATCCTATCCACACCAATCCACATGTGAGCTGCATACTCTATTGGTTGTGAATCATCTCCTGGTGCCAAACAGCATGAAGGGACCTTTGCAGTTAGCTTCCATCATGCCTTTCATTCTGACTCAGGACTCTATGGCAGTCTCACAGGATATGATGCCACCTGTCAATCAAAGTACTTTTGCACATGGTTAATGGAATATTTTTTTCAACTGACCATCTG
>NW_024845800.1:0-1034 GCF_019175285.1 Sceloporus undulatus
CAGTCCCTCAGGACAGATGGAGAGCAAACACCCAGCGAGGAAGACACGGACACGGAGATGTCGGAGGACGACTGGGAGTTGCCGGAGGACGACGACCCATGGAGGTGGAACCATGCATCGCCCTTTCGGCAAGAAAAGGAGGACCAGGCTCTCGAGGCAGAGGGAGAGCAGACACCCAGAGGGGCAGACACTGACACGGAGACATCGGAGGATGGCAACCCATGGATGTGGAGCATTGCATCACACTTGTGGCAAGAAACGGAGGACCAGCACCTAAAGACAGAGGAGGAGCGGAGGCCCAGAAGGTCGCCAGAGCCAGAGCAGGCCCGCCAAGTCAGGCCAAAAGGCGACGCTCACTATGGGACGGAGTTTGAAGATGATGGTGGGGTCCTGGGGGAAGGCCAGAGAGGCAAGCAGCAAAGGTTAGAGGAGGGGGGCCCCAGGAGGAATGGCTCCCACCTGAACCGATGGGAACCGCCCGAAGCTCCCTGGATCCCTTGGAATGAAGGGATGGAGAAGGCGCCCCAAGTTGCACCTCGGAGGACACGGAAGGCCAGAGAGGACCCCCAATATGGGGTAGTGGTAGAATTATGCGTTCCTTCAAAGAATATCGCAAGGAGCTACAGAGCAGGCTACACAAGCCAAGATATCTCCAGATGGGAGCGGTGGTCCGAGGAAAGGCAACTACAAGGGGGGGAGGTCCCTGCATCTCAACAAAAAGACCCTTGGGAGAAAACAGAACACTCCACCCTGGCTGGGGTGAGGGGAAACTGCCGAGGGGTAGAATACTCCCAGCCAACGGGGGAGAATGCCCAACCTCAGAGGGCTGGGTACATCACCCGGAAGGTAAGGAGCAACCGCGGTGGAGGGCGACTGAACATGGAGGACTGGTGGATCCAGGGTCCCAGAATAGATCCGATGGGACTGGGGGAACTACAGTGTGAAAGGGAGGACATGTTCTGGAGGCAGAGAAGGGGGACCCTTTCGGAGGACGTGGCCAGTCTCAAGGAGGACTTGCGAGAATTGAAAGCGAT
>NW_024845801.1:0-1034 GCF_019175285.1 Sceloporus undulatus
TGCTGTGAGGTAGCAATGTCCAAACCCTGTCCTTCCAGGCGTTTGGACTTCATGTCCCAGAATCCCAGACCACAGGGCAATGTGGCTGGGGATTCTGGGAGATGAAGTCCAAACACCTGGAAGGACAGAGTTTGGACATTGCTGGTTTGGGGACCAGTGAGCCAGGCATGGTGGGAGGAGAGAACAGGAAGGGTAGAATAGAGTAGATAGGGCTGGGAGGGAACACATGCCCTGGGAGGCGAAATGATGTCTTTATGGGACATCATGGGACTTAGTGCCTTGTCAGTGCTCCCTGCCCCTTGATCCCAGGCCCAGGCCTCCTCCTGTTGCCCTTTGCCTTTGGGGGCGAGTTGTGGGCGGTGGGACTGCCACTGACTGACTGAAGAGGCTGGAGGATGGGCCAGCAAGAGGCTGCTGAGCCGGTTCCATCTCCATGGCAACTGCCTGCTCCTCAGCTGGAGGGATTGCTCTTGCTAGGGGCTCCTGTGGCCCTACCTCTTCCTCCACGACCCTGGGGACAGCCCTGGCTCTTCTACCTCTTGCTGGGGGCTCCTGCTGCTCAACCCCTTCCTCCACGACCCTGGGGACAGCAGCCCTGCCTCTTCCACCCTGCTCCCTACGTACCCTTCTGCGTCTCGGGCCACCCTGCCCTCCCCTCATGATCTCCAGCATTTGCCCCATCAGAACAGTCTGCGCTTCCAAGGTGCTGTTGAGTCGCCTCTGCTCCTGGACTGTGGTCTCGTGATATTGGTCTGACCTCTCTATTGTTGTCTCCTGGTTCTGAATGCCCCTCACTTGAACTTCCAGTGTCCTCTCTTGAAATCCCAGTGCCCTTTCCATGAGCTCCCTGCGGGACTCTCTGCCCCTCTCCCTTTCATCACAGGCTCGCTGCCCCTGCTGCATCAGTGCTGCCATGTGCTCTTCTGAGCAAGCCTTGAGCAGATCCACAGCTGCCACAGTTCTAGTAGCTGCTGACGGACGCACCCTTTTCTTCTTGGTGGCAAGGCGCTCCTCTGCTGACATGGCAGCTATCG
>NW_024845802.1:0-1034 GCF_019175285.1 Sceloporus undulatus
TTTGCTTATATCTGATGGGGTTGTTCCAAAATGTAGTGGGAGCAAATCATAAATCCAATTAAAAACAGAAGGGTTTTTTTTTAAAAAAAAATTATTTGCCTATGCTGAACGATTCAGTGTAAAGAAGTATATTTTTTAGCTAACTGGGAATGTCTTATATACAGCTAAAGTCTTATTAATAAAAATCTAATGAAGTGCCATCAATTTTGAAATGACAGTAAGAAATATATCATACTTCCAAACTGACAGAAAATGCAGTCGCCCTGTTCGCGGGGCAGACTGCTTTGCCACTGTAGAGCGGCAAAAACTACAAGCCCCAGAATGCTCTGGGGCTTGCCCGGCTCCCGATTGGCTAGTGGGGCCGGAAGGGGCGGCCCTTCCGGCCCGGGGACGCTCTGGGAGCCGGGCTTGCTGGTGCGGAGCTTCCGGTCCTCCAAGGCTGCCCATTGGTGGGCCCGGCCTTGGGGGCGGGGCCTCGTAATTTGACGCAGAGGGGAGGGGCCGAGCAGTATATATTGCTGCTTGGAGGCCTCTCCGCCTCAGTCGGCACTTGGCTTCAAGTGGTTCGGAGCCAAGCTTGGAGGGGAGATAGCCTTGAGCTTCTCCCGCCCGCCCACAGCTGTTTCAGGTGGTTTTTTGTCACAACTGTTCGGCAGCATAGGCCAGGATCTGAACGTTGGTGGTACCAGGGCTATGGAGTTCTGGTTTGGGAGTCACAAGGTACCCGGGGGCGATGAGCGAAGGCGTTTGGCCATTGCGGGGGCCAGAACGCAGGTGCGCCTCCCGGTGACTAGGGGCTTTGTGAATTGGGGAACACAAGGCATGGTTTGCACTCAAGCGGTGTTCCTTAGCCCCTAGGTCAGGGGTAGGCAACCTGCAGCCCGCGGGCCGGATGCGGCCCAGCAAGGCCTTGGGACCGGCCCCAGCCCGGTCCTGCCGCCGATTGCCGCCAGGGCCTTTGGCGTCTTGCATGAGGGGCATGATGGAGCAATTGTGTATAGAAGCCTCAGAAACATGCATTTATCTTAACATTT
>NW_024845803.1:0-1034 GCF_019175285.1 Sceloporus undulatus
CTTATTCCAAGGCAAAGGGATATATAGTTGCATTCTTTTTATGAGCATTTCTAAATTACTTTGTATTCATAAAGAAGGGTCTTGATAAATGAAATGTTTTTAAAGCAAAGACTAAGGATAAAAGTTTAAAAAGCAAAACCAGTTGAGAAATTAGTACATCAATATTATGAAGGCACGTAAAGGCATTCCAGGTCATCAATGTCATCTGGAAGCAGTCCTGGGGCTGGGAGACCTCTCAAATTGTGAACCTCAGGGATGGACATTTCATTAGGTAGAATCAGAGTGAGGGAGCTCTGCTAGGCAGAAGACCATTAGATGCAGCCAATGTACCATCCTCGCCCCACACAAGAGGTGGTTCTTCAGAGCTGATTTCCAAATGTCTGGTTATGAGGGATCACCCAAACTAGGTACTGCAGATGGAAGACTGCATGGACTACCTCACCACAGTGCCTGTCTCAGGACATTATCATACCAGCCTCGTCTCTTGCAGCAATCATGTTATGAAAGGAAATAGGAACATACCACTTTGAAAAAAATTCTTATCACGTGTTTCTTCTTTCCCATGACACGACTGCTTTGGAAACCCTCAGAATGTGATAAATCTCTTTGCTGCAGTTCTGATATTACAGCAGCCATATGGCAGGATTGGGCCTAATTCTCTTCCTCTTTCCCTGTCCTATTCATTATTCTAAAGTAGGCTAACTGAGTGGTTATTGGTTTATTTATTTTTTAATTTTGCTGTGTTTGCATAATTAAGGAAAATGATTAAAGTTATTATTGGCCCGTTCTACACAGGCCTTTAAGTACGTACTGTGTACGTAGTAGGGTTGCCTGGGGGCGTCTCTTCCAGACGCTCCCAACCCTAGTACGTACACAGTATGTACAAAATGGCGGCACCCATTCTACATGGGTGCCGCCATTAGGACATCACAACTGCGCTGTCTCCAAACGGGGTAGCGCAGACATGATGTCCTGGTGCCCTTTCCGTGGCACAGGAAGGAGCTCTGAAACGGAGATCCTTCCTGGGTTTGTAT
>NW_024845804.1:0-1034 GCF_019175285.1 Sceloporus undulatus
CTTCCCTAGATCCTGACACTATACTTCTATTGATGCAACCTAAAATCACATTGGCCTTGTTAGCTGCTGCATCACACTGTTGACTCATGTTCAACTTGTGGTTTACTTGGACTCCTAGATCCCTTTCACACATAGTTTCATTCAGCCAGGTGTCCCCCATCCTATATCTGTGCATTTCATCCTCCTCTAAAGCCTGATCCCCTTCCCTTTCTCCCTCCGCTCTCCAACCTTCCTTCTTGGCCATCTGCACTGCTTCAGTATTTCACCTTCACCATCACTTTCCTGCCTTTCTGTTTTTCACATTCGCTCCTTCTCTCTATCACAGACACACACCCATTTATGTGATGCATAAAAGGGACACTTTGAGGCTCATTTGTTGAGAAAGGCAGGATAATCCATATACAAATTACTCATTGGGAAAGGCAAAGCAAGGGGGCTGGGACCTGGACTTCTGTTTTGGTGAGGATCAAGCACCAGGGAGCAGTATTAAGACATCTCTAAGACAGGGATGGGCTGCTGTTGGGGATTGGGGTCATCACATTGGCCCCCAGGGGATCTCAGGGGCAACTGCATGTTGTATTGCCTTAAAATAGGAATAATGTTTTGCCCCTCAGTATCCCATTGCATCCCTTTTGGGAAGTGAAGCAGAACCTCAAAACGCTGGAAGAGGGCCAAAAAAGGAAACATACTGAGAGATGTGCTACATTTCAATGAGAAATTCATTACTGTACTAGTAATCTCCATGCTGTCTTCCTACAAAATCCTAGCATTGGTGAGATATCTGGGGATGGAACTTAGTTTCAGAATTAAAGAGTCCTTTGCTTCCACCAAAAGGTTTATTGAGAAACTCAGGCAGAAGGGTCCATTAATAAGTGTCTCTGAAGTGTCTAAACCCTTTCCCTCCGTCGTTAACTACCTTCACACTCCTCCCTTTTCCTCCCCTTCAGCCCCTAACAGCCCAGCTGCCAAGGTACCTCTTGCCTTCTTCTTCCACCGTTCACATGCGCCTCTCCCCCCAGGGGCATGTCTGCCAC
>NW_024845805.1:0-1034 GCF_019175285.1 Sceloporus undulatus
GGGGGTCAAGGGAAGGCTTTTGTAGAAGTAGTTTAACCACTGCCTCTTTGAGGCAAGATGGAAGACAGCCTTCCCTGAAAGATGCATTAGTTGTGTTTTTAGCAGCATCTTGATGGTATCTCCCCCCTGGACGGCCAGCCAAGACGGGCAAAGATCGAGAGAGCAAGTTGTCTTTTTCATACTCCCAAGGAGCTTGGCCACATCCTCTGTACTAATTGACTCAAATTGATCCAGAAGAACAGTATAGGCGGAGGCTCCGGATACCTCTCCTGTCTCCTCTGTCGTAAGGCTGGCAACCAAATTCGCTCTTATCTGAGAGATTTTGTCTGCGAAGTAGTTATTAAAAGCCTCAGAGCAGGCTTTTGTAGGTTCTAATAAAGAGTTCTAATAAAGGGGGGCATTTGAGTCTAGTCCCTTACCACCCTGAATAGCTCTGCTGGATGAGACTTTGCAGATGCAATAGATGCAGAATAGAAGGACTTCTTAGCTGCATTTTATCAGATATGAGTCGATATTTCTGCCAGCGGCATTCTAGCCGTTGTCCTGCCCTCTTCATTATTTTGAGATCTTAAGTATACTTAAGTATAAATAAAATAAAACAAAATTTAAATAAATAAATAAACGCATAATGCTTTCAAGAGTATCCTCTTATATCTACTCAGATAACTTTAACGCTTATCAGTTATCTCTGTAATCTTAAGTACCTCATCTATTTACTCGCTCGACCAGTAACAGCATAGTATTTTCTCTAGTTCCTTTCACAAGTTTGTTTTTCCAAATAATCTTGCACCGGATACCAATCCTCCCTGAATTTATCTAGTGAACCAGATCTGATCAGACAAGTAAGTTTATCATTCTCCATTAAATCATAAGGTTCCTCTTCCCAATCTGAAATACCCGGTATCTATACTCTTTCCATCTTCTCGCGTATAACAGTCTGGCACAGAGATCCAATAAAACAAAATCCTTCCAAATCTATTTTCCATTTCTTTACTAAGTATTCCAAGTAGGAATATCTTGGGATGTTTTAGTAT
>NW_024845806.1:0-1034 GCF_019175285.1 Sceloporus undulatus
TTTATACCCACTTGAGAGTGGAAGAGCCAGCATAGTGTAGCAGTTTGAGTGTTGGATTAGGACTCTGGAAACCAAGGTTCAAATCCCTTCTCAGTCATGGAAACTTGCTGGATGACCTCAGGCAAGTCAGCCTCCAAGGGAAGAGCATGGTAATCCTTCTCTGAAGGAATCTTTCCAAGAAAACCCCATAATAGGGTTGTTTTAGGGTAGCCATAAAACAGAAATGACCTGGAGGTGCACAACAACAATAATTCCCAGTTGACTGGAATGTGTGAATAGTGTACCTCAAGGGGAGGATCAAAGAGAGGTGGAGCTGCTTCTCTTCCACCTCCCCAGCAATTCTTCCCTCCGCATGTCTCCTCCCCTCCTTTGATATCCACCACAGAGAAAAACAATAGTCCATTAGAGAGGAAAACAAAGTGGTCTGAAGATGATAAAAAGTTAATTTAATACATTAGAATAAACTCAGCATGTTTTGGTCCAGTATGTACTCTGGTGCCTTCCTCAGGCAAATAAATGATTAGGGAAGAACCTGAAAAGCTCTATTGCGAGCACAGAATACTCTGGGGTTTATTCTAATTTCTCATATATGTATATATTTATATGTATATATGGAATCTAGAGATGTGGACTCTTTGTTTTGTTCATTGAGAGTAAATCATAGTAAAAATGCATACAGATGACTAGTGATAAGCACATTAAATGTGGAACATCAATAATGGTGATGGTAATACAGAATCATGGTTTCACTTCCAAATTCCCCACAATGAGCTCAGCACCAGCATCCTAAAGGACTCTGTTATGCAAGCATGTTGGAACAAGCAACAATGCAGTCAAGATTTGAACTGGGAAGAAATTTTCCATTGTTTGAATAACCTTTCACTACTGTTTCAATGAGTATAGTGTGGCTTTCATAACTTGCCAGCAGGCTGCTGCTCAGAATTGCAAAGCAAAGGTTGGAAACAGCAATTCACAATGACACCATTTTAATAACAGATATTGCTGGGGAGATAACAGATTGCCAATTTGTAAAA
>NW_024845807.1:0-1033 GCF_019175285.1 Sceloporus undulatus
TATGATTCAGGCCCTTATCATGGTAATGAAAATCATTTGATGGTTCAGACTGAATAATAATCAAATATGATTGGGTGGGTTATACTTATAAGATGTAGTGATTGTGTGCAGAGGGATTTTGCAACACACTTGAGACCAACTGTGTGAAAGATATTGCAGCACTGAACCTGGTCTGTGCCCCTTCCTCTGGCACAGCCCCCTGACCCTTTCCTCTCACCCCCTCAGAGCTCAGCCCCAGTGGTCAGTGGGATGGAAACGGGTCTTTCCAGCCACAACACATTGCTATGGGCTACATTCCTCTGGCCATGCAAGCAACTACACAAGACCGTTCCTGGGAGGAACAAGAAGGGATAGGAAATGTCCAAGACCCAGGTAGCCCCCTGTCCCTTTTGGACTCTCACTCTGTGGGGCTCTTGCTAATGAGCTGGCCTCAGGGAAGGCAGAGCACCTGACTTCTAAGCTCAATGTGTCTGGTGATGGTGGGGCTGGGGTGTCTTTTCCAGGCATTCCTTGCCCTCCGCAAGGCCTCCCCCACCTTTGACCAGAGCCAGTAATGCAGCCACCATGATTCTCCAGCTCTGGCAGAGTTTATCCTCCAGCTCTCCCTGTTAGCTCACCATTTCCTCCAAAGGAGGCCATACTTGAAGGCCACAGACCCAGTTAGTCCCTTGGAGGGGAGAGAGAGAGCTGGGGGGCTCTGGAAGAAAATGGAGTGGGGTGAACCCACGAGGAAATGGATGGGAAACAGGATGATGTGAAAAGACCTTCCTATTGACACCCAGAGAATATCAGAAACTCAGAGTTTTGCTTCCCAGATTTTATCCTACACAAACAAAAACACACACACACACACATGCAATTGACATATCCAGGGGGAGACATGTTGGCCATATAGCAGTATCATCCCAAATCCACAAAACTATGGTATCTGTTATATGGATGTGAATATACCACATTTTAGGCTTCACAGGAGAATGATAAAGAGAAGGCCAATGGATGGGACCTGTACTATTTGAGGTTGCTACCTCCAACA
>NW_024845808.1:0-1033 GCF_019175285.1 Sceloporus undulatus
AGCAGTGAACTAAGAAGAAGTCAAGAAGGAATACAAAAAATATATGTTCTATCCAGTTGTGATAAGAAAAGACCCTTGTGATTTTGTGTGTTAGGTTTGTCTGTCCATATGTCTGTTTTAAATTTATATTGTGTTAAGTTTAGGTTTTTATTGTTATTAGTATAGATCATTGCTTTTAATTATCAACTTGGCTGGGGATTATGGGTTGTGGTATAGGTTAGCTAGACAGAGGGGTGGGATTTGTTTCAGCCAACTAGAACAGTAATGGGAATGATAGCATTTGGGATTTTTGGGATGTTGGCTGAAGAATGTTGTGGGTTGGTATTAGCAGAAAAGGGGCTAGTTTCTGGGAATGGCAAAGGGGGCCTTGTTACCTGTGGGGCATAGACTGTGGGAATTGGAGGTGGGGGCTATGTTTGGAAGAGGGTGGAGGTTGAGGTTTTGGGGTTTTAATGTATTCTTTGGCTTGGGGAGGGTAGTTCTGCCTTAAACTCTGAATTTATGACTATGTGTTCTCAATAAAGCTCTTTGCTATTTCAACACACTGGACTCTTTGATGCACATAAGTTCAGAATGTGCACAAAACTGACAGTTTGTTCTCTCTTCAGTCCTCAGGTCCATTCCCAGCCACAAGAAGCAAACACACACACATACACATATAACAACATAGACAGACAGAGCTGTATGTACAAAGCAAACCCTTCCTTTCCTGCCTTTTCCTCCTGAGTCTAGCTTCTTACCTTGGGCTCCATTCTGACCTCCTCCAACTCTCCTCAGACGGAGGGAGGGAGGGGAGGCTGCTGAACCCCTGGCGCACTCTTTCCCTTCCTGCAAAGGCCACCAGCAGAATAAGCAAAGCCTTGGCGATTCCTCCATATGGTATGGAGGGGGCTTTGGGGGCATGTGCACATGTGCAGCCTCAGCCCCTGAAGCCATTGCTTCTCTAATAGTCCTCTATTCTGAGGGAGGGAGGGAAGTAAGGAGAGCCTTCGTTCATACGGAGGTATGTCTGGAGGGTCTTCTGGAGGATCCT
>NW_024845809.1:0-451 GCF_019175285.1 Sceloporus undulatus
TCATTCGCCAAATATTGGAAAGTGGAGGAAAGTCCGACGATAGATGAATGGAGACTGAAAGTCATGGATTTTTTAGAGATAGACAAACTGACTCAGGAAAGGCACCTTGAATAAATTTTACAAAGTATGGAAACCATGGAAGGAATACTTACAGAGAGAAAAAGCAGTTACAATACAGACGGGGCTTGAAGTATAAGCGAATAGTATATGAAGGAGAAATTAGTTCTGGGGGGGGTAACACTTTAAAGGGGTAATTAAAGGAAGTTTAGGATTCCATATTAATAGAAAAAGGATTCTATGGAAAGTCATAAAAGAAAAAAGATAGGAGCTAGTGGATGTAGTTTAGGAGGTAATGGAGGATAATGGTAATTAGCCTTAGGAAGAGATAGGTAGAATTAGATAATATAGTAGTATTCAAAGATGTACATAATGTATATATCAGAAGTAATTT
>NW_024845809.1:551-1033 GCF_019175285.1 Sceloporus undulatus
CGATTGTCTGTACAATATGATTTTAGGTAGAGTATTGGAATAAAAAAAGGAAATAAGTAGACCCATTGAAATCATTGAGAGACATGAGTCCCACCCAGCCCTTCTCCCATTGACTTCTTTGGGAATGAAGAAGTCTGGGACCAACCCTAGGACTGCAATCCTGGCCCCATTTTCTTGAAGTTGAATCCCAGTGAAGTCTGGTGCAAAACACAGTCCTGAAATGATGATGAAGATGATCATCATGGTCATGATGATGATAATAATAATAAAGACTCTTCCCTTGAAAACCAAAAGCCTTGTGGAACTTCAAAGACTAATAGAGGTCCAAATCACATGGCAGAAATAATCCACTTAGAATTCACTTTAACTGCCTTCGTTCAGCAATAGACAGTCCTGGGGATTGTAGTTTACTGTGACACCAGAGCTCTGTGACAAAGAAGGCTAATTGTCTCACAAAACTACAGTTCCCAGAATTCCCTAGC
>NW_024845810.1:0-1033 GCF_019175285.1 Sceloporus undulatus
TTAATTCCTGGAGTGAACATAATGTGGAGGGAAAGGAATGGGAACCATAGCAAGCACACAAGCCTCACTCTCCCACATGCCCCCTCCTCGCCCCCCACCCCTGATGGGAAAGCTGAGAAGGTGAAAGGGTTGGTTGGAGTTAATTTTAATATATGTTATTTGGCCAGATTGCTTGACTGGGTTTATTGGTACTTTGGTTTAAATTAAGGTTGCAAAATGGTGGGAGCAGATGGGAATTATCTCACTGTTGTGGGGAGGTTTGGTGGGAACTTGCTGACCATTCACTGGTTCTCAAAACAACATATTTGGGGGGAGATTTTGGATGATGAGGTAATTAACTTGTCAGTTATATTTCTAGCAGGAATAAAATACCCAATAGGTCTTGTTGTGGGGTGGGATGTTAATTGGGGATATAAAATGGTCAAATCTTTATTGTTAGCTAGATCTGACTATAACGCCATGGACCGTGCCTTTTATGCAATCTCTTTCTTTCAATAAAGTTTTTAGTTTAGACTCCTGTTCTGAAATTTGACTTTGTTGATGAAGACTTTGTTAGACTTGTTTCTGACAATCATCAACCAAGCCAAAACATGTGTAAAAGGTGTGTTAAGTAGTAGATACTCTAAGGAGATATTATAAATAACAAAATATAACTAAAATATAAGTCATGCTAGGTATTAAGAATCTTACAGGTACCATATTTGTAAGTATATAATATTCAATTCATACAAGCTATTAAAAAAAACACCTAAGCATCCAATTCTGAGAGTAACTTCCAAGATCCGCTCTTTAACTCTCTCTCTCTCTCTCTCTCGATCTCCAACCGACACAATTCCCTCAACTGTCTCTTGGTCTCTCAGGCCTTATATCTCCTTCTCACGGAAGCTTCCAGAAGAACCTTTATCTTGCTCTCTGATTGGTCAAGAGAGCCTTCCATAGCAGTGATGTCATTCTGCATTTGCATAAAACTCCCTTTACTGCCTGAGGAAGACCTCCATTGACTGGAACCCTGTTATTACAACAACAACAACAA
>NW_024845811.1:0-1033 GCF_019175285.1 Sceloporus undulatus
CGGCCTAGGAGGAAATCTAATCCTGAATGCAGTCTGACAGTTCTTTATCTGCCATGGTTCAATGCTATGGGATTCTGGGATTTGTAGTTTTATAAGCTATTTAGACTTCTCTGTCAGAGTTCTGATGCAACCCCCCCCCCCCTAAAAATCCCAGAATTCTATAAGATTCTATAGGATAGAGCCATGACAATTAAAATTTAGTCTCAAGCTATGGCCCGGTACAGACGAGCAGGAAGGGATGGTGAGACGCTGCCCCTTTTTGTCCCAGATCATTGCCACGGCAACCACATGTGCACTGCAACGATCCGTAGCTCCTTTCCACGCCATTGCCAAGGCACAATTAGCACCCTGGAATGGCGCAGTGACGTCTCTTGTGTGCCGCCCTGTTTAGAGGCAGCACATGAGGCACATCATCAACACGCATGGCATGTGAATGTGTGCATGTCCAAAATGGCACTGGGATAAACCGGAGCATGAGGACGCTCCGTACTCCCCAGCCCTATTTTTGCCCCAGGCCACCACAAAGTGGTGGTCTGTACTGGGCCTACTGTGGGCAGGGCTGGCACTGCGGGTTGCATGCTGCGGAAACCAGGCTCCTCCCACCACCGTCTCCTCCATGTGAGCGAAACAAACTTACTTCACAGCATGCAGCAACAATAACTTTTAATGAAAAAAATAAACTTCCCCACAGGGTTCAAGTGCAACTTCCAAACAACTGAGTCACTAGGGCCAAGCACTTCACCAAAGTTCCCAGGCAAGTCTTACTGCAGACTCTGGGCGTCGGAATTCTTGTCCCCCAACACAGCCTCCTGAGTTCCTCAACATCACCCCCCTGAATGCTTCTCCAGGGGTTCCAAATCCACCTTCTCTCACTCTCCAGGCTTGGGCCCTACCTCCCAATGGTCTCTCTTTGGGTCCCACCACTCTACCTCCAGCCCCTGGGAGTTTCGCAACTTCCACCTTTTGGCCTCCGTCCAGTCCAATACCCCTTCCTCTCGAGGGTTTCACAGAAGTATTTCCTCATGGGGTCCCC
>NW_024845812.1:0-1033 GCF_019175285.1 Sceloporus undulatus
AAAAAAAACAATCCCAAATCACAAAGAATGGATAGCCCGCTAAGCGATGAATCAGAGTCAACAGACACAAAACCAGATTAGTGCTACAATCCTACAAGAACTAAGAGAATTTAAACAATCTTTTAGTAAGGAAATAAAGGGAGAATTGAATGGTATAAGGGAGGAACTAAGGGAAACTAGAAAGGAAATCCAAAAGGATCTACATAAGGAAATTGAAGTGCTTAGTGGGAAAATTGAGAAAATTAATAGAGAGGTAGAAGGGGTTAAAGCAGAGACAAGGGAAATATCTACAAAGGCTAAGGACCTGGAAACGTTGATTGTAACTATAGAGACGAGGCTAAAACAAAGTGAACAAACAATTTTCGTGCAGGAAAACAGGTATAGAAAAAAATGTCTGAAATTGAGAAATGTGTCAGAAGATCCAGAAGAGAGACTTTTGGAAAAGGTGGTAGCAAGTCTAGCGAAATACATAGATGTGGGGGAAGAATATCTAGACTCACAGATAGAAAGAATCTTTAGAATAAACTCTAGGATAGCTAAAGAAAGGAACATGCCAAGAGATATCCTAATTCAATTCACGAACTCAAGGATTAGAGAAGAAATAATCCAACAGAACTTTAAAGAAATTTTTTTTATAGATGAGAGTATAATAGAGATTTACAAAGATTTGCTGACTCAGACTTTAAAGAAAAGACAAGGTTATAAATTTCTGACAAATCTACTTCAGGAAAAATATATCAAATATAAATGGGATAAACTAGAAGGTATAGTAGTTACATATAAACAGAAGAGATACATCATCAATACTATAAACAAAGCAAAGGAATTTTTAAAAGAAATCTCAACAACAGAAGGGAAAGGCGAGCAGGCAACGTGATAAAAACAGGGGGATTTTAGTTTAAAGTTCTAGTTGAAGTCCGGTTTTTTTCTACATTTGTGGTATCTTTCTCCTCCGTCCGTGATTTTTCATCAGTTAACATGCCTATAAAATTAGGTTCATGGAACGTGAAGGGGTTAAATCAAAGCAAAAAAA
>NW_024845813.1:0-1033 GCF_019175285.1 Sceloporus undulatus
GCTGTCTGGAAGTTCCTCCTAATGTTTAAGTGGAATCTCTTTTCCTGTAGCTTGCATCCATTGTTCCGGGTCCTGTTCTCTGGAGCAGCAGAAAACAAGCTTGCTCTTTCCTCAATATGACATCCCTTCAAATATTTAAATAGGGCTATCATATCACCTCTGAACTTTCTTTTCTCCAGGCTAAACATCCCCAGATCCCTAAGTCGTTCCTCATAGGACATGGTTTCCAGACCCTTCACCATTTTAATCACCCTCCTTTGGACACACTCCAGTTTCTCAATGTCCTTTTTGAATTGTGGTGCCCAGAACTGGACACAATATTCCAGGTGGGGCCTGACCAAAGCAGAGTACAGTGGCACTGTTACTTCTCTTGATCTAGACACTATACTTTTATTGATGCAGCCTAAAATTGCATTGGCCTTTTTAGCTGCCGCATCACATTGTTGACTCGTGTTCAGCTTGTGGTCTACTTTGACTCTTAGATCCCTCTTTTTCCCCCTTTTTGAAGATGGGGGACAATGTTTGCCCTCCTCCAGTCTGCTGGGATTTCTCCTGTTTCCCAAGAGTTTTCAAAGATTATTGCCAATGGCTCCGATATTACATTTGCCAATTCTTTTAATACCTTTGGATGTAGTTCATCCGGTCCTGGAGACTTATATTTATTTAGATTAACCAGGTATTCCTGTACTATCTCTTTGCTTATTGTGTGCTGAAATTCCCCCATTCTGCTTCATTTTCTTCAGGTTGAGCACCCTTTGCCTTTTCTTAAAAGACTGAAGCAAAGAAGGTGTTGAGTAATTCTGCCTTTTCTCTGTCTTCTGTTAGCATTTTGTCATCTTCTCCACGCAGTGGCCCTACCATTTCCTTCTTCTTTCTTTTGCTGCAGACATATCCAAAAAAGCCCTTTTTATTCTTTTTAACCTCTCTAGCAAGCCTGAGTTCATTCTGCGCTTTAGCTTTTCTGACTTTACCCCTACATATGCCTGGTATTTCTTTGAATTCCTTTTTTGTGATTTCCCCATTTTTCCATTTC
>NW_024845814.1:0-761 GCF_019175285.1 Sceloporus undulatus
ATCCAGTAATTCAGTTTGAGGTTTGAAAGTTTTAAAGCATTTGTTTTTAGTATACTGTGGTACCTCGGGATACGAAATACCCAGGTTACGAAATTTCCGGGATACGAAAAAATCCCATAGGAAATAATTGTTCCGGGTTACGAATGTTTTTTCGGGTTACGAAAAAATTTTTGGTGCTTTTCGGCGCTATTTCACACGGAATCGCGGCTTTTCCCCATTAGCGCCTATGGGTTTTCGGCTTGCGAAGGCTTTTCGGGTTACGAAAGCGGCCGCGGAACGAATTAATTTCGTAACCCGAGGAAGCACTGTATTTCATTGTAATTTTTAGTCAAATGCTCACTCGGTTCATTTTTAAAGGTTTTATAAAATATTGATGTGAATCCATCTGTGCCAGGAGATTTAAGTCCTTTTAAATCTTGTATTACTCTTTCTACCTCTTGTTTGGTTATTGGGGAATTAATATGATCACTTTGTATTTCCATTCTGTCGAGTCTTTCGCTTTTGATCCTTTGTTGGGCCGCAACTTGTGCAGCCCTGCTTTAATAGAGGGCATGTTTATCAAATGTGCAGATGACGCCAAACTAGGAGGAGTAGCTAATACCCCAGAGGACAGGATCAACATTGACAAGTTTGGAGTATGTCCAGAGGAGGGCCACCACAATGGAGAGACTTAGGGAGCTGGGGATGTTTAGCCTGGAGAAAAGAAGGTTAAGAGGTGATATGAAAGCCCTGTTTAAATATTTGAAGGGATGTCATACTGA